>NW_028162629.1:0-54482 GCF_964263955.1 Coregonus lavaretus
CATCTGGCTTTGTTCCACCATGTTCTACTGCAGTTACTACGGTTTTCCTTGGTATTCTATCAGGCTCTGAGTTCAGGCCATCCCGACCATGACACTCACCCTCACACACTCCATGAGACAGCCAGTGATCCAGTTATCACCAGAATAAACATGGCACAATTCCGCTGAAAAATGTTGGATAATTTTGGTCATAAAGTCAGTCTTGTCCAAAACTGAGTTTAGTGAGACTTGTGGTTGTGACTGCATCACAACGTAAATGAAGGTTGTGTCACGATCGTCGTAGGATTGAGTAGACCAAGGCGCAGCGTTGCGGGTGAACATATTTATATTTATTAACTAGATCACACGATCAAAACAATGAACGAAACGTGAAGTCCTTCGATACACAAACCAAAAGGAACAAGAAACCACAACACAAAGTGAAAAGACCGATAGTTAAATATGGCTCCCAATCAGAGACAACCAGCTGACCCTAGTTGCCTCTGATTGGGAGTCATTCAGGCCAACATAGATATACAAAACATAGACTTACACACCCTGGCTCAACATAACATAGTCCCCAGTGCCAGGGCGTGACAGTAACCCCCCCCAAAGGCGCGGACTCCGGCCGCGCCAAACAACCACAACAGGGGAGGGACCGGGTGGGCACTCCGCCTCGGCGGCGGATCCGGCTCCGGACATGACCCAGGCACGGGTTGTGCTGGACTGACGACGCACACCCCTGGCTTGATGCGTGTAGGAGGAACGGGCCGGACCGGGCTGACGACGCGCACCACTGACCTGGTGCGGGGA
This sequence comes from Coregonus lavaretus, assembly GCF_964263955.1. Taxonomy (NCBI): domain Eukaryota; kingdom Metazoa; phylum Chordata; class Actinopteri; order Salmoniformes; family Salmonidae; genus Coregonus; species Coregonus lavaretus. Next base: position 793 of record NW_028162629.1, read on the forward strand.
GCTTGGATGGGCCGGACTGGGCTGGCGACGCGCACCACAGACTTGGTGCGGAGAGCAGGAACGGGCCAGACAAGGCTGACGAAACGCACCATAGACTTGGTGCGGAGAGCAGGCACGGGCCGTGCCGGACTGACGACGCACAGCACACTGGCTTGGTGCGGGAAGCTTGGATGGGCCGGACTGGGCTGGCGACGCGCACCACAGACTTGGTGCGGAGAGCAGGCACGGGCCGTGCCGGACTGACGACGCACACCACTGGCTTGGTGCGGGAAGCTTGGATGGGCCGGACTGGGCTGGCGACGCGCACCACAGACTTGGTGCGGAGAGCAGGAACGGGCCGGACAGGGCTGACGACGCGCACCACAGGTTCGGTGCGAGAGGCAGGAACAGGCCGAACCGTACTGGGGACACACGCCACAGGCCCTATGCAGGGATCAGGAACGGGCCGGACCGGACTGGTAATACACCCCAGTACCTCTCGCCGTGCCTCCACACTTTCCCTCTCCTCTGTGACCAGTGGCCACCTTAACCTGGCGGCCTCCTCTTCACACCCGCTGGACCGCTCCATCGCGGCCTCCTGCTGCCCCTTCGTCCACGTCGTGAGCCCCCCCCTAAAAATTTTCTGGGGTTCTCTCCTCCCCGTGGACCAGGCCTCCCTAGCTCTCGCCAGACTCTCGATCCATTGCTTCATAGACCAGCCTCTCTCCTCTTCACTTAGCGTGGCCCAGCCGAAACTCCTACTCCCCTGATCCCAGGTCCTTCCTCTCTCCTCTTCATGCTGCTTGGTCCTGTCTTGGTGGTTTCTTCAGTCACGATCGTCGTAGGATTGAGTAGACCAAGGCGCAGCGTTGCGGGTGAACATATTTATATTTATTAACTAGATCACACGATCAAAACAATGAACGAAACGTGAAGTCCTTCGATACACAAACCAAAAGGAACAAGAAACCACAACACAAAGTGAAAAGACCGATAGTTAAATATGGCTCCCAATCAGAGACAACCAGCTGACCCTCGTTGCCTCTGATTGGGAGTCACTCAGGCCAACATAGATATACAAAACATAGACTTACACACCCTGGCTCAACATAACATAGTCCCCAGAGCCAGGGCGTGACAGGTTGCCCACATGCCCACACCAAGTAATAATCAATTCAGAATTTAACTGCACGCGACCCAATCGTAATGCCTGTGGTAAATGTGGGTTGAATTTGGATATCCCTATGGGGCTAGTTAGGGACCATCAGTAAATTACACCATGTACATGGACAACATGTTACAATTCCAATAGCTCCAAATTTGGATTGCAAAACTAAAGAGAGACATCAGACAAGACACAGAGACAGCAACAGAAGAATATGATATGATGGAGAGAGACACCAGACAAGACACAGAGACAGCAACAGAAGAATATGAAATGATGGAGAGAGACACCAGACAAGACACAGAGACAGCAACAGAAGAATAGGATATGATGGAGAGAGACACCAGACAAGACACAGAGACAGCAACAGAAGAATAGGATATGATGGAGAGAGACACCAGACAAGACACAGAGACAGCAACAGAAGAATAGGATATGATGGAGAGAGACACCAGACAAGACACAGAGACAGCAACAGAAGAATAGGATATGATGGAGAGAGACACCAGACAAGACATTGAGACAGCAACAGAAGAATAGGATATGATGGAGAGAGACACCAGACAAGACACAGAGACAGCAACAGAAGAATAGGATATGATGGAGAGAGACACCAGACAAGAAACAGAGACAGCAACAGAAGAATAGGATATGATGGAGAGAGAGAGAGAGAGAGAGAGAGAGAGAGAGAGAGAGAGAGAGAGAGAGAGAGAGAGAGAGAGAGAGAGAGAGAGAGAGAGAGAGAGAGAGAGAGAGAGAGAGAGAGAGAGAGAGGGTGTTTAGGTACTGTTGGAATTTTTAATCAGTTTAGCTCATTGGACAGGTCAGAGTCAATGTTTGAAGTTCTTGAGTGGTTTTTGGCAATACACTGGTGATGTATTCATGGATTTAACTGTTGAAATTCCTTCCCGGACCCTCCTACTGGCTGTGGGCTAAGCCACCAATGTCTTCAAATCCTAGGGGAGAGAGGAGCTGCTACCCCTGGGGAGAGAGGAGCTGTTACCCCTGGGGAGAGAGGAGCTGCTACCCCTGGGGAAAGAGGAGCTGTTACCCCTGGGGAGAGAGGAGCTGATACCCCTGGGGAGAGAGGAGCTGCTACCCCTGGGGAGAGAGGAGATATTACCCCTGGGGAGAGAGGAGCTGCTACCCTTGGGGAGAGAGGAGCTGTTACTCCTGGGGAGAGAGGAGCTGCTACCCCTGGGGAGAGAGGAGCTGCTACCCCTAGGGAGAGAGGAGCTGATACCCCTGGGGAGAGAAGAGCTGCTACCCCTGGGGAGAGAGGAGCTGCTACCCCTGGGGAGAGAGGAGCTGTTACCCCTGGGGAGAAAGGAGCTGCTACCCCTGGGGAGAGAGGAGATGCTACCCCTGGGGAGAGAGGAGCTGATACCCCTGGGGAGAGAGGAGCTGCTACCCCTGGGGAGAGAGGAGCTGCAATGAAGAGAGACGGTGACCCTGCTCGGGAAGAGCTTAATGACTGGTGATTGTTGGGGCACGTTTGGCAGGAGCTTCATTGATGAAGACTGCTGAACTTGCTGATGTTTCACAATATGCCATGGCCGTCTCAGTCACCAGGTCTCAACCCATTGGAAGACAACCATCAACAAAACACTCAATTATGGAATTTCTTGTGGAAGAATGAAGTCACATCCCTCCAATAGAGTTCAAGATACTTTTTTTTCTTTTTTCTTTTTTCAACCTTGACAATAAACATGTTAATGAACCACAAACACTTGATGTTTAGGGATGGCACACACATAGGGAGACAGTTTGCGTTGCTTCCCACATATGCACCTAGAAAGATGTAGTGTTTCTCAACCTGTCATTTTACATAATGTTGCAAGACACATACCATCAAATGAATCCATAGACTTTTGTCCATATTTACAGAAGGCTGTCATTTCACAAATTGTTCCTATATTGAAAGGACATAGGGAAAATAAAGTCAAACATTTCAATACAAAATAATAAAAACAATCACAGCATTACTCAGTCTTAATGTATTTTAACCATATTAACCTGTTTAATCAAATTGTTTTCATTTGGAACACTAAATCAGAACTACATTTGGAGTTCCAGACACTTGTAGAATGTATGCCAAGGCACATTGTAAGAGCTATAAAGAGACAGGGAGTGGGAGAGAGAACAGGTAGAACCTGATATGGAAATGAGCAGAACAAACTAAAGGAACTTTCCACCACCGAATGATCATTCCAGACTCTACTTCTATTGAGAGACATATAAAAGGTAAGACGACGATTGTTATGATATTAATATAGTTGATGATATTGTTATGTGTAATAATATAGTTGATGATATTGTTATGTGTATTAATATAGTTGATGATATTGTTATGTGTATAATATAGTTTATGATATTGTTATGTGTATTAATATAGTTGATGATATTGTTATGTGTATTAATATAGTTGATGATATTGTTATGTGTATTAATATAGTTGATGATATTGTTATGTGTATTAATATAGTTGATGATATTGTTATGTGTATTAATATAGTTGATGATATTGTTATGTGTATTAATATAGTTGATGATATTGTTATGTGTATTAATATAGTTGATGATATTGTTATGTGTATTCATATAGTTGATGATATTGTTATGTGTATTAATATAGTTGATGATATTGTTATGTGTATTAATATAGATGATTATATGTTTTGTGGACAGTGTTATAATAGGCCTACTCTCCTTAACATGTTTTGGATATAAATTAGATGCGTGGGGTGAATTCGTTCTGTTTCCATCTGTGTGCCCCAGGGTGATCACTCCTACACTATCTAGAATCTAAAAGGGTTCTTTGGCTGTCCCCATAGGAGAACCCTTTGTAGAACCCTTTTTGGTCCTAGGTAGAACGCTTTTGGGTTCCATGAAGAATCCTTTCCACAGAGGGTTCTACATGGAAGCCAGAAGGGTTTTACCTGGAACCCAAAAGCGTTCTCCTGTGGGGACAGCCAGAGGACCCTTTTGGAACTCTTTTTTCTAAGAGTGTACTGTATCATAGGTCTATAGACTTGTCTTCTCAAAACAGGCTTAAAACACAACAAGCAACAACATTTTCTCTTTCTAATCTACTGTTAACTCTTTTCACTCAGGAAGGTATTTCGTGAGAAAGAGAGACAAATAAATACAGTGGAAAGACTAACAACAACTTACACTTCCTCGAAACAGGTTGTGTGTGTTCATTAGTGCCCACCGTAGCAAAACGTTTGGCAACAGAAACCGTTTAGGTCACGTTGGACAGCGTTTGGAGTAAACTGTTTATGCAACATTTTAAAACTGTTGGCTGCGGAGTCAACTAATGAACACGACCCAGGTTGTAGCCTACAACTCGGCTGTTGATGCCTGCCTCATGCTGAAACCTGTATGTAGCCTGAGGGGTGTACTATGATGCAAGCTAGATATACTGGTTAAAACCGATTTGTAGGTGATCAATCCTGCTACTGATAACCTATGTGAACTGATCTGAACAGGTTTAGGCTGGTCTTCTAGGATATGTAGGCTATAGCTGAGGTATAGACCTCCATCTGCATTTCACTAACAAACCTCTGTTATATATTATAACCTAGCCTACTTTACATAATATAAATCTCCTACTTGTTGCAAAAAACCTTTCTGTACAGATCACTGATCCCCCTCAGATCAATCATGTTCATTTTAGCCCTTCTGTCTACATTCTCAGATACGTTTAGAAAAGAACAGATTGAAAGAAATAGTCTACTTTTAATAAATACACATTAGCCTAAGAGAGTGGAAGGGCTGAGAGGAATGTGGCCTTGTGTTGCTGCACTGTCTATAACTACCTTAACAAACAGTAACAGGGAGATGAGGTGAAAGATATCAGTCACGACTACATGTTGTTACAGGCTTTGGTATTTCCATTTATATTTTGAGGTTGGACGTTAGCACGTTGGCCGCACCTCTTGGCGCCACCTCAATAGACAGTATGCTTATGCCTGTGCTGGCTTGTCATCTCTTTAGTCAGAAGGGTTCCATCTGTTATGTGATATTGAAGAGCAGCTGGTCCAGTGTTCTGGTTGGCCTTAAAGATGTTAGAAGACTGGCACCTCTTTGTAACTCTGCTTCTTTAAGTTGATGAACAAAGTCTTTCTGTCTTGTATCTCCCAGGGTTTGGTCTGGTTTGGTTTGGTTTGGTTTGGTTTGGTCTAGTTTGGTCTGGTTTGCTCTGGTTTGGTTTGGTGTGGTCTGGTCTGGTCTGGTTTGGTTTGGTCTGGTTTGGTCTGGTCTGGTTTGGTCTGGTTTGGTCTGGTTTGGTCTGGTTTGGTCTGGTCTGGTTTGGTCTGGTTTGGTCTGGTCTGGTTTGGTCTGGTTTGGTGTGGTCTGGTCTGGTCTGGTTTGGTTTGCTCCACTTGTTCTTTTATTCCATATTGTAAGTAGGAGGGTTTTTATTTCAGATGTCCTCGTCTGGAGCCACTTCATTGGGCACTCATGGTGGGTGTCTTTTAGGTACCACTTTCTTGTTGCTAGTCAACATTCAGTGAACACTAGGGATTGGTCGATTAATACCAGAGCTACGATGTGCCGTTGCAGTTTTCAAAGCACTACTGATTTGACACAACGTATCAATGCTTGTATCAAAGTAACAATACTACGTGATGATGACGGTCGAAGCTTCGGACATCACACTACCATCTGACAGCTGTCAGAAGAGCATTGACCTCTGCTGGAGGCTTTGTGTTTTTTTCTATACTGAACAAAAATATAAACGCAACATGTAAAGTATTGGTCTCAGGTTTCATGAGCTGAAATAAAAGATCCCAGAAATGTTCCATTCGCACAAAAAGCTTATTTCTCTCCAATTTTGTGCACAAATGTGTTAACATCCCTGTTAGTGAGCATTTCTCTGTTGCCAAGATAATCCTTCCACCTGACAGGGGTGGAATATCAAGAAGCTGATTAAACAGCATGATCATTACACAGGTACACCTTGTGCTGGGGACAATAAAAGGCCACTGGAAAATGTGCAGTTTTGTCACACAACACAATGCCACAGATGTCTCAGGTTTTGAGGGAGCGTGCCATTGGCATCCTGACAGCAGGAATGTCCACCAGAGCTGTTGACAGATAATTGAATGTTAATTTCTCTACCATAAGCTGCCTCCAACGTTGTTTTAGAGAATTTGGCAGTACGTCCAACCGGCCTCACAAAATGTGAGAGATCTCACTGATTTCTCCCTGGTGCCAGTGCTTTTTCCAAAGCAAAGTCTCTTTCAAACACTGACCTCTACTGGACACCTTATTTATACATTTAGTTTGATGTCTTCCAGTTTGTAGCCCCTGAATGGGAGCTCAGCAGGTAGGGATGGGGATTGGGATTTCCCATTGTTGTTCAAATAATTTGTTTTATTTAGTGTAACCTATGATAATCTTCTGTATTTAGTTTCCTAAATAATACCACAGATGCATCATTTTTGAAAACATAGTGAACCTGGAGGCAAAAAGCGAACCCCACATTCTAACTAAATATTGTTTATTAGCACTCAAATCTATCAATGGCATTTTCGGCACAATTTGGTGAAAGCCCCAAAGCGTTCAGAAAGCCTCTGTTTCCCACCACTAGTGGACACCCCCATGAGTGTCTTTCAGAACCCCTCCTAAAACCACCTGTTTCGTTTTGGTTGTTGTTAGTGACTCTTTGTTAGTTCCTTCTTCTGTTTGAGAGACAATGTTTTATTTCTTGTTGGGGAACGTAACAATGTTCCTGTGATTAAATTAAATCACCTGACTGTTTGGATGTGTCTGTTAGTAAATGTTTTATTTCTAAGAGATCATGAATAAAAGAGAACATTTACATTTTAGTCATTTAGCAGACGCTCTTATCCAGAGCGACTTACAGTTAGTGAATACATATATATATTTTTTTTTTTTACTGGACCCCGTGGGAATCAAACCCACAACCCTGGCGTTGCAAACGCCATGCTCTATCAACTGAGCTACATCCCTGCCGGCCATTCCCTCCCCCTACCCTGGACGACGCAGGGCCAATTGTGCGCCGCCCATGAGTCTCCCGGTCGCGGCTGGCTGCGACAGAGCCTGGATTCGAACCAGGTTCTCTAGTGGCACAGTTAGCACTGTGATGCAGTGCCTTAGACCACTGCGCCACTCAGGAGTACCAATTGACATTCTAGAATGAGTTGTCACTGTGTTCACCACAACTAACATGCTGCATCTCTGTTTAGGGGTCAGTGGTCTAAAATGAGTCTCTCTGGGGAGAGAGAGGAGGGGGTCCCTGCCTCTAAAATGAGTCTCTCTGGGGAGAGAGAGGAGGGGGGCCCTGCCTCTAAAATGAGTCTCTCTGGGGAGAGAGAGAAGGGGGGGCCCTGCCTCTAAAATGAGTCTCTCTGGGGAGAGAGTGGAGGGGGGCCCTGCCTCTAAAATGCGTCTCTCTGGGGAACATGACACCAAAGCTAAGAGCTGAGATGACAATTTTATGAATAATTTATTATGTTTATATCCAAAACGCTATTTCCCCAAAAAAATCACGTGTTTTTTTTAAATATAATTTATTGCTAATATTACTTTTCTCAGATTTTTAATTCATAGATTTTAAATGTGTATGAATGTTTTGGGTTGTTGTTTGCAAAACACTACATTTCCAATGTTCAGCTAGAATAAAATGTTTGTATCCTGAATATATGACTGTGATATGTGGTTGTCTCACCTAGCTATCGTAAGATGAATGCACTTACAGATGCCATGTCTTCATTTCACCCAGTTTCTCTCAGCAGGAAAATAATCCTGCAGCAACAGGAAATGTGAATTATTATTTGGATTATAATTAATGGAATTTTTTTGTAGGGGTTGATAAATTTTTCATTATAGCAAAATAAGTCTGAAATTTTGAAGTGGAAATTATAAACTTTAGAAGCCTTTTTAAACCTTGAATACATTACAAGTATGCATTTCCTGCTGTGTGGGAAAATTCATTTTCAAATTTCAAATGTAAAAAAGAGAAAAGTAAAAAGAAAGTCAAGTCGTAGCCGGCTGCGACCGGGAGAGGGGTGGTGCACAATGGGCCCAGGGTAGGGGAGGGAATTGCTGGCAGGGATGTAGCTCAGTTGGTAGAGAATGGTGTTTGCAATGCCGGGGTTGTGGGTTCGATTCCCACAGGGGGGCAGTATGAATAATAATGTATGCACTCACTAACTGTAAGTCGTTCTGGATGAGAGTGTCTGCTAAATGACACACAAAAAAAAGTTTATTGCAACATTTTAAAACTGTTGGCTGCAGTGTAAACTAATGAATATGACCCAGGTTGTAGCCTACAACTCGGCTGTTGATGTCTGCCTCATGCTGAAACCTGAACTTAGCCTGAGGGGTGGACTATGATGCAAGCTAGATATACTGTTTTTTCAAAGCTTATCTAGATTTCAGTTAGCTTCACATTCCAGATCAGACTTCACCCATTAGAATATACAGAGCGCTAGTCATCAGGAAGGTGCTCTCTCAGCAGAACAGTAGATATCTCAATGACTTGACATGTTCTGGTTGTGAATTCAGGCTACAAGGTGAGAATCTTTCCATGGATTATTATAAAGTGGTAGAGAAATGTAATGTCTGGTGTAATTTTAGTACTGAATGGAAGTAAAACACTCAGACCTAACAGTCGACTTCAACTGAGACAGGTACGTGTCAGTTTAATCATACAAAATGGAGCTAACTGAATCTGGGCAAATCAAAATCAATATATTCATATATTATAGTTCTACATTTAACATTTCATATGATAACTGTAATTGTATCATAGTTCCACTATAGTGTAGTGATCCTCGCTAAATGAGCCACGTCACAATTCCAACCAATTAACCCAATTGGCGCCAGTGGTGCGATGCGTAGGTTGTTTGCCTTTTACACATGCAACCTGGGTTCGCTTCCCTGCCCCGCTGTTTGCTACATTGGTGTCAGAAGTAGTATGGTGTCTGTGAGGCCATCAGAATTTATGGCCCGGACATGTGAGGGGTCTGAGTAGTCGAAGCATGGGACTTTTGTAGGGGACAGTGTGAGTCAGGTTACAATTCCCATTGCTGCGATGCGTAGGGTGTTTGCCTTTTTCGCCAGTGACCTGGGTTTACCGCCCTACCCGCTGTTTGCTACACAATTGATATCATAGGCTTCCCGACATCCGTTGAACAAAGATACATTATAATATGAGTTTAAGGATTTGAGGATAATATCAGTAAGTGTTGATTTAGAGTTTTCTTCTGGGTTCAGCCTTCTAGCTTCCTTTATCAATTGGGTGAAATGTAACAAATGACATGGTCTCAGAGTTTGGAGATAACCAGTCCCAGTTTAAATCACTATGACAACCATTTCATTATTTCCCCAGCACAGCAAGGGAATCTAGAGACTCAACCTTTTTTAATTTAACCTTTATTTAAGTAGACAAGTCAGTTAAGAACAAGTTCTTATTTACAATGACGGCCTACCCCGGATGACGCTGGGGCAATTGTGCGCAGCCCTATGGGATCACAGACGGTTGTGATACAGCCTGGAATAGAACCAGGGTCTGTAGTGACGCCTCTAGCACTGATTGGCTCAAACGCATTAAGAAGGATAGTAAAGTGTAAAGTGATTATCCCACTGGCTATAGGGTGAACGCACCAATTGGTGAGTCGCTCTGGATAAGAGCGTCTGCTAAATGACATAAATGTGCCCTTGAGCAAGGCACTTAACCCTAATTGCTCCTGTAAGTCGCTCTGGATAAGAGCGTCTGCTAAATTACTAAAATGTAAATGTAAATGATAGAAATTCCACAAATTAACTTTTAAGAACAAATGACATCCTCATCCGTTTAAGAACAAATGACAAATGTGGTCCTCTGTAGCTCAATTGGTAGAGCATGGCGCTTGTAACGCCAGGGTAGTGGGTTCGATCCCCGGGACCACCCATATGTAAAAATGTATGCACACATGACTGTAAGTCGCTTTGGATAAAAGCGTCTGCTAAATGGCATATTAAAAGAAGGCACACCTGGTAATTGAAATGCATTCCAGGTGACTACCCCAAGAAGCTGGTTGAGAGATTTCCAAGAGTGTGCAAAGGTTGGCTATTTAAAGAATCTCAAATATAACATATATTGATTTGTTTAACACTTTTTTGGTTACTACATGATTCCATATGTGTTATTTCATAGTTTTGATGTCTTCACTATTATTCTACAATGTAGAAAATAGTAAAAATAAAGAAACAATGGTTTTGGGAAACAGCTTGGAGATTTAACAATACTCCTACAAAGGTTCTAATGATTAACTTAGCCTTCAGGTGCTTTAGGGAAACCGGGCCCAGGTGGTCTCTTTAGGAAATGTTGTTAAAATATTGGACTTAGGCTACATGCCCTGTTATTTAGACTCAACACCGATTTGTAGGTGATCAGTCCTGCTACTGATAGCCAATGGGAACTGATCTGAACAGGTTTAGGCTGGTCATCTAGGATATGTAGGCCATATCTGAAGTACAGTACCAGTCAAACGTTTGGACACACCTACTCATTCCAGGATTTTTCTTAATTTTTTACTGTTTTCTACATTGTAGAATAATAGTGAAGACATCAAAACTATGAAATAACACATACACATATTGCTCATGCCTAGGCTACATGCTCTGTCCTGCTACTGGTAGGCCTGAAACGTTATGGGAACTGATCTGAACAGGTTTAGGCTGGTCATCTAGGATATGTAGGCTATAGCTGAGGTATAGACCTCCATCTGCATATCACTAACTCTGTTATATATTATAACCTAGCCTACTTTACATAATATAAATCTCCTACTTGTTGCAAAAATACTTTCTGAATGTATCAATGATTTCCCCTCAGATCAATCATGCCCGTTTTAGCCCTTCTGTCTACATTCTCAGATACGTTTAGAAAATAACAGATTGAAAGAAATAGTCTACTTTTAATAAATACACATTAGCGTGAGAGAGCGGAAGGGCTGAGAGGAATGTGGCCTTGTGTTGCTGCACTGTCTATAACTACCTAAACAAACAGTAACAGGGAGATGAGGTGAAATATATCAGTCATGACTACATGTTGTTACAGGCTTTGGTATTTCCATTTATATTTTGAGGTTGGACGTTAGCACGTTGGCCGCACCTCTTGGCGCCACTTCAATAGACAGTATGCTTATGCCTGTGCTGGCTTGTCATCTCTTTAGTCAGAAGGGTTCCATCTGTTATGTGATATTTAAGAGCAGCTGGCCCAGTGTTCTGGTTGGCCTTAGAGATGTTAGAAGACTGGCACCTCTTTGTAGCTCTGCTTCTTTAAGTTGATGAACAAAGTCTTTCTGTCTTTTATCTCCCAGGGTTTGGTCTGGTTTGGTTTGGTTTGGTTTGGTTTGGTCTGGTTTGGTCTGGTTTGGTGTGGTCTGGTTTGGTCTGGTTTGGTCTGGTTTGGTTTGGTTTTGTTTGGTCTGGTTTGGTGTGGTCTGGTTTGGTGTGGTCTGGTTTGGTCTGGTTTGGTCTGGTCTGGTTTGGTTTGGTCTGGTTTGGTCTGGTTTGGTCTGGTTTGGTGTGGTCTGGTTTGGTCTGGTTTGGTCTGGTTTGGTCTGGTTTGGTTTGGTCTGGTTTGGTCTGGTTTGGTCTGGTTTGGCCTAGTTTGGTCTGGTTTGGTTTGGTCTGGTTTGGTTTGGTCTGTTGTGGTCTGGTTTGGTCTGGTTTGGTCTGGTGTGGTTTGGTGTGGTTTGGTTTGGTTTGGTTTGGTCTGGTTTGGTCTGGTTTGATCTGGTCTGGTTTGGTTTGGTGTGGTCTGGTTTGGTCTGGTTTGGTTTGGTTTGCTCCACTTGTTTTTTTTTACTCCATATTGTAAGTTGGAGGGTTTTTATTTCAGATGTCCTCGTCTGGAGCCACTTCAATGGGCACTCATGGTGGGTGTCCTTTAGGTACCACTTTCTTGTTGCTAGTCAACATTCAGTGGACACTAGGGATTGGCCGATTAATACTGGAGCAACATGTGAAGTGTTGGTCCCATGTTTCATGAGCTGAAATAAAATATTCCAGAAATGTTCCATATGCCAGAGAATTACAATGGTGTCAGAAGTGGAATGGCGGTTGTGAGGTCATCAGAACGCACGGCCCGGACGTGTGAGTAGTCGACTTCCTGGTCGGAGGGGGCAGTGTGAGCCACATTCCAATTCCCAGCATGTGGGTTAACCCTATTGGCGCGATGCGTAGGTTGTTTGCCTTTTACACGTGCAACCTGGGTTCGCTTCCCTGCCCTGCTGTTTGCTACATTGGTGTCAGAAGTAGGCCATCAGAATGCACGGCCCGGATGTGTGAGGGGTCTGAGTAGTCGAAGCACAGGACTTGCTTTTATAGGGGGCAGTGTGAGCCAGGTTACAATTCCCATCATAGCAATAGGTTTAACCCTATAGACAGGTTATAATTAGGTTTAACCCTATAGACAGGTTATAATTAGTTAGTTTAACCCTATAGACAGGTTATAATTAGGTTTAACCCTATAGACAGGTTATAATTAGGTTTAACCCTATAGACAGGTTACAATTAGGTTTAACCCTATTGCTGCGATGTTTAGGGTTTTTGCCTTTTTCGCCAGCGACCTGGGTTCACTGCCCTGCCCCACTGTTTTCTACACTATTAATATCACAGGCTACCCAACGTCCGTTGAACAAAGAGACACAACAATATGAGTGAAAGGATTTTAGGATAATATCAGTTAGTGTTGATTTAGAGTTGTCTTCTGGGTTCAGCCTTCTAGCTTCCTTTATCAATAGGGTGAAATATAATAAATGACATGGTCTCAGAGTTTGGAGATAATCAGTCCCAGTTTAAATCACTATGACAACCATTTCATTATTTCCCCAGAGCAGCAAGGGAATCTAGAGACTCAACCTTTGCAGCATCAGAATCACCTTTATTCGCCAAGTACATTTGCACATACAGATGTAGGATCTTAATTTGAGCCAGTTTGCTACAGCAGGAAAATATTCCTACAGCAACAGGAAATGTGAATTATAATTAATGGACATTTTTGTAGCGGTTGATACATTTCTATTAAGGGAAACTCAAGTCTGGCATTTCTAAGTGGAAATTACAAACTTCAGAAGCCTTTTAAAACCTCAAATACACTACAAGTTTTACATTTCCTGCATTGCGGGAAAGGTTTTCTGCAGAGGGGGTGGGGTGATCAAATTAAATCTTACATCTGTACACATAATTGTAAATGGTGATAGTGACAGACAACATTTAGAGACAGAATACAGACAGAAGAGTTTACACAAATGTCTGTACAACATTATACACAACTAGGAAGAGTGAGCATAGAGCTATAAGATAATGAACAGTGGATATACAGATATACAGTACAGTGGGAATACAGTTGATATACAGATATACAGTACAGTGGGTATACAGTTGATATACAGATATACAGTACAGTGGGAATACAGTTGGTATACAGATATACAGTACAGTGGGAATACAGTTGATATACAGATATACAGTACAGTGGGAATACAGTTGGTATACAGATATACAGTACAGTGGGAATACAGTTGGTATACAGATATACAGTACAGTGGGAATACAGTTGGTATACAGATATACAGTACAGTGGGAATACAGTTGATATACAGATATACAGTACAGTGGGAATACAGTTGATATACAGATATACAGTACAGTGGGTATACAGTTGATATACAGATATACAGTACAGTGGGAATACAGTTGATATACAGATATACAGTACAGTGGGTATACAGTTGATATACAGATATACAGTACAGTGGGTATACAGTTGATATACAGATATACAGTACAGTGGGAATACAGTTGATATACAGATATACAGTACAGTGGGTATACAGTTGATATACAGATATACAGTACAGTGGGAATACAGTTGGTATACAGATATACAGTACAGTGGGAATACAGTTGATATACAGATATACAGTACAGTGGGAATACAGTTGGTATACAGATATACAGTACAGTGGGAATACAGTTGATATACAGATATACAGTACAGTGGGAATACAGTGGATATACAGATATACAGTACAGTGGGAATACAGTTGATATACAGATATACAGTACAGTGGGAATACAGTGGATATACAGATATATAGTACAGTGGGAATACAGTTGGTATACAGATATACAGTACAGTGGGAATACAGTTGATATACAGATATACAGTACAGTGGGAATACAGTCGATATACAGATATACAGTACAGTGGGTATACAGTTGATATACGGTGGATGTCCACATGTACAGTACCAGTATAAATGTATCTAAGAGAGATGAACATAGTGCTAATGCAGTATAGTGCAGTTATTTAGTGTACAGTTCAGAGATGGCTTGATGTGGTGAGCAGCATAGAGTGTATAGTCCTTTAGTCTCTATGGGCCAGATGGTAGTGTACAGTTCAGAGATGGCTTGATGTGGTGTGCAGCATAGAGTGTATAGTCCTTTAGTCTCTATGGACCAGATGGTAGTGTACAGTTCAGAGACGGCTTGATGTGGTGAGCAGCATAGAGTGTATAGTCCTTTAGTCTCTATGGGCCAGATGGCCAGTTGGTGAGGGCTACAGCATGGGGAAAGAAACTGTTCAGATGGGGGTCTATAACATCCAATCACATAGGTTTACAGCAGCTGACAGATGCAACGTTATTGCTAATAACTCAAACTGCCTTATTTAGATAAAAACATAATCTCTGTACAGATGTAGGATCTTAATTTGATCACCCTGTTGCAGGATAACTAAAACTTGTAGTGTATTTGAGTGTATTTAAGCTTTAAAAAAGGTTTCTGAAGATGATAAATTCCACTTTTCTATTAAAATAATTGTTCATTAATTATAATCCACATAATAATTCAAATGTCCTGTTGCTGCAGGATTATTTTCCTGCTGTAGCAAACTGGCTAGAATTACAAATCACAATTTTTGCCTGTGGTGCCTGGCCTTAATATTTTACAATTGGTTTCGACGTATAATGTCCAATTATCAAATGGGCATGAACAGGGTCAGGGGAACAGCTCGACTAGTGAATGGAGGCTGCTTTCCTGCCTGTTCGTTTTTAGTTTTTCAATCATATGCTGTGTATACTCTGGTTATTTCACTCCAAAACCCCACCACTGTTTGAGGAGCATGCAGCCTCTCGCTGCGTGACAGGTGATATTCCACCCAAACTCTGTATGCCATGGGCTCTCCAACCCTGTTCCTGCAGCTACCCAGTGCTTCATTTGGGAAACCAGGTGGAATCTGTTTTGGATCATCAATAGTAACATGTTTTCACAAGGAAACGTATTTCACTAAACTGTTGACAGCCCTTCTCTCTGCGCGCTCGAAAAATGAATGAAGGATAGAGGGGAGGAGATGGAAACGCAAGGTGGTGAGATATTCTGTAGCTAACGGTAATGTCTGCCTATTAATTATGAACATATTTGTTTTCTTCCTATTACTAGACTATATTAAAATCTAATTCTGTAAACCGGAAGGCTAACTCTGTAAGCTGCCCTGCACAATCAATGAACCAACAGCATGGCCTGGGCCTATACGTTCTCTCCCAGACTCATGGATAGGAAGTGTGGAGTGTAACATAAGGTAACCAGTCCATCCAGTATGTATAATAATACAGTCATCACTCAAAGGACATTACTAGAATTTGTTTAATTGTGGAGTCAAGGCTAGACCAATTATGTACCGAAGACATCTTAAATCATTTTTCAGTTTTTAATGTTTTTCTGCCGTGCGTAATATGCAGTAGGTTATGTATTGTATAATGGTTCAATCATTATTTTATCATTAGTTTTTTTGGGGTTTGGGCTCATATATAGCCTATGTGTATACATAATATACAACATCCACAACAACCATGTTTTTCACTCAGTTTCAACCTGTTGAACTTCTTTCTTCAAATGGATCAATCACAGTGATGTGAGTTTTAAAAGCACCATACTGTTATGATAATAGGGATTTGATGTGATTTTTGTTGTTGTTGTGTGTGTGTACATGTGTGTGTGTGGGAGAGAGAGAGAGAGAGAGAGAGAGAGAGAGAGAGAGAGAGAGAGAGAGAGAGAGAGAGAGAGAGAGAGAGAGAGAGAGAGAGAGAGAGAGAGAGAGAGAGAGAGAGAGAGAGAGAGAGAGAGAGAGAGAGAGAGAGAGAGAGAGAGAGAGAGAGAGAGAGAGAGAGAGAGAGAGCGAGAGAGAGAGAGAGAGAGAGAGAGAACAGATAGAACCTGATATGCAAATGTATGATATGCAAATGTGTTCAGCAGTAACTTTCCACCACCGAATGATCATTCTAGACTCTGTTTCTGTTGAGAGAAATAAAAGGTAAGATGATGATTGTTATGTGTATTAATATAGTTGATGATATTGTTATGTGTATTCATATAGTTGATGATATTGTAATGATATTAATACAGTTGATGATATTGTTATGTGTATTCATATAGTTGATGATATTGTTATGTGTATTAATATAGTTGATGATATTGTTATGTGTATAAATATAGTTGATGATATTGTTATGTGTATTCATATAGTTGATGATATTGTTATGTGTATTCATATAGTTGATGATATTGTTATGTGTATTCATATAGTTAATATTTTTGGTAGACAGAGTGTTATAATTGGCCTACTCTCCTTAAAATGTATTTGAAGTAAATTCGATGCGGAGGGGGGGGTGACTTCATTCAGTGCCCACCTGTGTTCCCTAGGGTGATCTCCTACTGTATCATATACCTATAGACTGTGTTCCCCAGGGTGATCTCCTACTGTATCATAGACCTATAGACTGTGTTCCCCAGGGTGTTCTCCTACTGTATCATAGACCTATAGACTGTGTTCCCCAGGGTGATCTCCTACTGTATCATAGACCTATAGACTGTGTTCCCTAGGGTGATCTCCTACTGTATCATAGACCTATAGACTGTGTTCCCCAGGGTGATCTCCTACTGTATCATAGACCTATAGACTGTGTTCCCCAGGGTGATCTCCTACTGTATCATAGACCTATAGACTGTGTTCCCCATGGTGATCTCCTACTGTATCATAGACCTATAGACTGTGTTCCCTAGGGTGATCTCCTACTGTATCATAGACCTATAGACTGTGTTCCCCAGGGTGATCTCCTACTGTATCATAGGTCTATCACTTGTCTTCTCAAAACAGGCTTAAAACACAAAAACAAAGCAACAACATTTTCTCTTTCTTATCTACTGTTAACTCTTTTCACTCAGGAAGGTATGTTGTGTGAAAGAGAGACAAATGAATATTGTGGAAAGACTAACAACAACTTACACTTCCTCAAAACAGGTTGTGTTTATTCATTAGTGCCCACCGTAGCAAAACATTTGGCAACAGAAACTGTTTAGGTCACCTTGTACAGCGTTTGGAGCAAACAGTTTATGCATTGTTGCAAAACTGTTGGCTGTGGTTTAAACTAATGAATACGACCCAGGTAGTAGCCTACAACTCGGCTGTTGATGTCTGCCTCATGCTGTAACCTGAACTTAGCCTGAGGGGTGTACTATGATGCTAGCTAGATATACTGGTTTTCTAAAGCTAGCTTCAGTTCGCTTCACATTCCAGCTCAGGCCTCATCCATTAGAATATACAGAGCGCTAGTCATCACGAAGGTGCTCTCTCAGCAGAACGGAAAATATATAATGACATGACAGTTTAATCATACAAAATGGCGCTAACTGGACGTGGGCAAGTCAAATTAAATCTAGTGGAGGTTGCTGAGGGGAGGACGGCTCATATTAATGATACCATTCCACCTATTCTGCTCCAGCCTTTACCACAAGCCCGTCCTCCCCAATTAAGGTGCCACCAACCTCCTGTGAATTCAATACATCAATATTCATTCGTAGTTCTACATTTCCCATTTCGTATGATAAATGTAATTGTATCATAGTTCTACTATGGTGTAGCGATCTGTGCAACTTCCCGCGTGAGTTTACTGTGAACACTGAGGCTGTACCCACTTTAAGTTACAGTTTTAACAGAGACCAAGTAGGCTATTTGATCATAATGTAAAAAAGGCCTACAATAACATTTAACATGGAAATAGCTGTTGTACCATTCAGCCTACAGTAGCAGCCAATGTGTGGTGTTCAATGTAAGCCTACATTGCATGAGACATTCCAAAAAACATGCAGAGCTTGACATTAACCTGTTTATTTACTTGTCCTTCACACAAGGAGGAGGTGACTGAAAAGGTGAATGGACATTTTTGTAGCGGTTGATACATTTTTAGTAAGGGAAACTGAAGTCTGCCATTTCTAAGTGGAAATTACAAACTTCAGAAGCCTTTTAAAACCTCAAATACACTACAAGTTTTACATTTACTGCGTTGAGGGAAAGTTATTCTGCTGTGGGGGGTGATCAAATTAAGATCCTACATCTGTACACATAATTGTACATGGTGATTTTTTACATTTTAGTCATTTAGCAGACGCTCTTATCCAGAGCGACTTACATACATTGCGAGTGCATACATTTTTATTTTTTATACTGGAATCGAACCCACAACCCTGGCGTTGCAAATGCCATGCTCTACCAACTGAGCTACATCCCTGCCGGCCATTCCCATAATAATTCAAATGTCCTGTTGCTGCAGGATTATTTTCCTGCTGTAGCAAACTGGCTAAAATTAAGATCCTACATCTGTAGCAATACACCTCTCTTTGATGTACATGGCTATATCAGGATTGACATTTGACCATTTGACATCTTTTATTTACTGTTGTTTAGGCTGGTTGAATGAGTTGCCTATAAAAGCTACTTAATCTGCAAGAGAACAGGCGGCTCCTCCAGCGACTGTCAGAAGTTATGTGATTTCCTCATATGAACGTGAAAGTAAGTGTGTAGCCTACGCAGTTACACAATGGCTGTTGAAACTGTGGCACGTATTTCTCGGTAACATTAGAAGTCGGATACATGTGTTGATATGTAGGAAAGACGGGAAGACTCTCGTAGGTCTAGGCTAAACTACAAACTATTATAAGGTTAGGTCGACGTCAGGCATTCAATAGTCAGAGTAGGTTTGAGCTATGATCACTTATCATGCTGACAAACCTGATAGTCTCCGTTTGAAATGGTGTGTAAAATACCATGCCTAGGCTACAAGCTCTGTCCTGCTACTGTTAGGTCTATAACGTTATGGGAACTGATCTGAACAGGTTTAGGCTGGTCATCTAGGATATGCAGGCTATAGCTGAGGTATAGACCTCCATCTGTATCAGGACTAGGCTCCTGCTACTGTTACTGTTACAACGTTATGGGAACTGATCTGAACAGGTTTAGGCTGGTCATCTAAGATATGTAGGCTATAGCTGAGGTATAGACCTCCATCTGCATATCACTAACAAACCGCTATTATATATTATAACCTAGCCTACTTTACATAATATAAATCTTCTACTTGTTGCAAAATAACTTTCTGAATGGATCAATGATTTCCCCTCAGATCAATCATGCCCGTTTTGGCCCTTCGGTCTACATTCTCAGATTGAAAGACAACAAATGGCCGACTTTTAATGAATACAAATACGTGTGAGACATGGCCTTGTGTTGCTGCACTGTCTATAACTACCTTAACAAACAGTGACTTATTATTATTATTGACAGTTAACATGGAGAAGAGATGTCACAACCAGAAGTTCATCTGATTGCATTAAATAGCCTGACTGTTTCGATATGTCTGTTAGTAAATGTTTTATTTCTAAGAGATCATGAGTAAAAGAGAACAATGGATATTCTAGAATGAGTTGTCACTGAGTTCACCACAACCAACATGCTGCATCTCTGTTTAGGGGTCAGTGGTCTAAAATGAGTCTCTCTGGGGAGAGAGAGGAGGGGGTCCCTGCCTCTAAAATGCGTCTCTCTGTGGAACATGACACCAAAGCTAAGAGGTGAGATAACAATTGTATGAAGAATTTGTTAAGCTTATTTCTAAAATAAATAGCTATCTTAAGAGCTATCGTAAATTGCTCTGGATAAGAGCATCTGCTAAATCAGGAGTTCTCAATCCGGGGTCAGTGGAGGTACTGCAGGGGTTCTGCAGCACCCTGACTGGACTCGTTGCAATGGAAGACATTTGATAGAATTTTCACACGACACGAACACTTTGCCTACTCTTCATTATTGCCTAATATAATGGAATGCGTATTTTTTTAACCAATTCTGATAGTTGTTACAAGCAGAATTTTGACAATATTACCGCTATACCAACACACTCTTCACACCCGTTTAACAACTCTAAATAGCTTTGGCATCGTAGGCATCAAGTCCCGTGTCAATAATGTTGCCTACAACTTTGCATACAATGTTCATTTTCATCTAACACATATTTCGCCCTAGATGCCTTCAATTGGCCATTTTATAGCCATGCCCAAATTAGAAGTATTTTTTAACAACGTGATGTTGCGCTCCAAAGGGATAACTTGAAATAACATGATATAGGTAATTAAATAATTGTGTTTATTATACTGTCGTGTCTGTTGTTGGTGGCTGTTGCTGTCAACAAGGAGTCCGCTTAGGCTGCACTGTGATTAGAGGCTTTTATTAATATCACACGTTTACAGCATAAGTGACAGATGTCATGACATCCGGAGAACGGCGTCCCAGATTGCAATGGCCGTTCTGCCCTTTCATTGTCTAGCCCCTACTTATAAACAATGCAAAAAGATGGGTGGCTCCCTATTCTGGCCAATCACCAGTCTCCCCTGGGGCGTCACCCTCCAAACGGCTACATTTGAACTAAGATCATAAAAACATTTAACAAAGGCATAATCCCAATACACAACATTCCCCCCCTTCGAGACGAACTAAAAGTCTCGAAAACAAACAGAATAGGATTATGACAAGTAACAATTTATCTTATTGAGTATCTTTAACATTAAACCAAAAAAACATTCTTCTCTAGAGTGTATATACCTTCCTATGAAATATGAATAACTGTTTATGAAGTGTGTATACATTACTATGAAATATGAACAAATCTTTATGGAGTGTAAGAGCGAAAAACTGTCCGGCAACCTTCGTTCCAAATCCATCCATCAATCAAGACAGTAAAATTCTCTCACGGTCCCTCTGCCCCAGGCAACCACCTCGGTACTCCAGATAAACTCATAAACAATGTAAATGCATTTGAAACTATGATGCAATTAAATACACATGTAAGCCCCTGCAAACACAATCCTATCCAAAAAATATCCACTCTAAGGCTGGTCAACCCATTGGACCCTACAGTGGACCTCTCCCTGCCTAGACTCCCTGTCCCTAAGCATTCACGAAATAAACAAAAACATCTAAGATCCTCACATGTATTCAATAACATCAAACATCATTCTACAAAAATTAATACCTAAGAATATGACACAATTATGTATTACACATGCAAATATTTCATTGCAGACACTGGAATGTAGTCCACTACACTTCATCTCCTCCGTAGTCTCCTCTTCTAATGCATTGTTGATGATGGAATCGGAATCTTTCCACACCCTCTTTGTTTCATCTCCTCCAGTCATTGTCCCTTCATATTGTCCTTGTTTGAGTATTTCAATCTCCACATGTTACCCCAAATGCTTCTGAAAGAAAAGGAAAGACCAAACAGTATCTTTTGCAAAACAAACACTTTCAAATTAAACATCAATATCAACCAAGAATATAAAAATGATATATAAATGATGTATGAATCACATTAACCTATTCCCCCCTTTGATTCATAAAATCATACTAAAATCACCCTAATATTGAAAAAAAAAATGAAAAATGATCAAATAATCAAAAAGGATATTTATCCATCCAGTTCTACTTGTCCATCTTCATCCAGATCAGGAACAGTCAACACCGGCATCTGAGTGTTGTCTCCAGGCATCACTCTCCAACCTATCTCAATATCATAGCTTTCTCAAAGGTCAGTAACAAATTACAAACCTCACACACAGTGCTATCAAAGCTGCAACTAAAATCTGAACCATCACTGCCCCTACTGGGCCTACCTGATCTTGCTACCAAGTCTTCGCTGACTTCCGCTCCTTCAGATCTCCCAAATGCATCCCTTATATTCTTCAATGCATATATAACCCTAGTGATAATATCTGAACTATCTGGACTCAAAGTATAACTAACATTATCAATAGGATCTTCCCAAATGTTACACCATACCATGGAAAAAGTCCCCCCTTCTCCCTTAGATTTATCCTTCAATGATAGGCTTGAAGACTATGACATGCCTCCATGTCTTTTTCATCCTATTTCCAACCCTAGATTTATCTGTGTCCGGTGGTACCCCTCTTTTAATGGTAGAAACCTCATATGGAAGCTTCAACGTTGACATGTAACAACATCCTGTCCATCAATAGGGTAAGAATATATACGCTTTATCACCACAAACCCTCCAAATATCTCTAAAATTCCCAATAGTCACATTGTCAGGCAAAAGCTAATCTTTTAACCATCAAAGTCCTGCTCTTCTTACTAACTGGTACATGAAAAGTAACATATTTCTCATTACTACCCTTAAGGTCATGCATACCCAAAGTTATCATATAACATCACAATCTGATATTCCCATAAACATACCCCTTACCTCATATGTTTTATTAGAACCAAACAACTTTTAGCCCTCACTGCTTTCACCTCCAATGTTCAGGGTTTGCTGTTACCTGACTTTCCTTACCGTCTAATAAATTTACATAGGGTAATTCATCTAACCAAGAACACCTAAACCTAGGCTTAAACAAATGTTCTGACAACGACATTATTTTATCTGTTACTGACTGTTGCTGATACCACAGCCATGACAACGCATAAGATTGACACATACTTGATAGAGGTCGAGCGACCGTCTCTAACATGTTTGACTGGAATTCTCAACAGACATGGACCCTCAAGATTCCTCACTGATCTTACAGAATGAGCTGCTGGAACCTGCCCATCTATCTCTAATTTTCACAACAGAAGAATCAAACCACTCCATTTAGTTTCTCTCTTCCCTAACGAGCGGTACTGATCAGATACCTCTCCTTGTCTGTCATTAAAATCAAAGACCTCATCCTGTACCTCCATGATGAATCTATATTCTCTCTACTACTATCTGTTCTCCTATTTTAACCCTATTCGTACTATCATTGACAGCACTCTCCATCCGTAACATAAACCCCTGAGTCCTTCTTGCTACCCCTTTAATTTCAGAAAAGTTGTTGTCGGTGTCATACTTCCTACATTTGCTATTGCCATCGTATCATTAATCCCTTCCAAAGTTACCATTAAAGTTGATGTATTACCACCTTTAATTACTTCTAGTGGGAAAGTTACCAATATACTCTGTGTATTATTTACTGTTGGAGTGACTACTGTAACATATTCTTCCTGACCTCCTTTGATTAGGTGCAACAGCTTCTACTCCTGGTCCTGATAACAATACTTCTTCTCCATAATTATCTCTCCATGTGGGAGGAACGTCCCCATCCTAACCCTAATAAGTATTTTTTCCCTAAAATTGGTGCTGGAGCTATTGGTTCCCTTATAATCAAATGCGATATATTTATGGCTTTAATAACTATCAATGTTGAAAGAGTTAAATTGCTTCTCACTGTTGTTTTAATAGACTGAAGTGTTAATGTCCCTAGTTACTTCATCCATTTTCCCGAAAGCTTTGAACTCTTTACTTGTACTTCCATATATCACCACTAGTGTCACTTTTTCCCAACTCTCAGTCCTATCTCTAATCCCTGACTTTCAAACTTTTGATTATTAAAAAAATACACCTATAATTACCTTGATCTCCCTGCTCTAAAGTGTCCTTCACCATTGTTCTCTCTCTTACTACTAACTTTGAAACTTAGCTTACTGTCTTAGAGTTCCTTCAACCTAGTTCTCCTAACTTTTTTATCTAATCTTTTCTCCTAACCTTTAAAAACCTTTTCCACTGATTTATTCACAAAATCCCTTACCACCAATTTTTAGGATATGTGATTGGGAAAGTCCCCACCTGCTTCTGACTTCTTTACACACAGACTTGGCAAACGACTAAACACCTTTTAGCCTAGCCTGAAATCTCTTGGTGTAAGAATGTAACCCAGAATAACAGTCACCCCTTTTAACTTTATTTTTCAGACAGATTGTCTAATAGGCAGTCTAATAGATTATCATCCTTCCTATGATATTATCTTTTTAAGCAAATATGATTCCCAAAAACCCTACTTTTTTAACATCTTCTACCAGACAGCCGTTTAGTGTACATCCTATTGTACAGTTCAATTTACACCATGCATCTCTTCCCAACACTGCAATAGGTATATGTTATAATATTAGTATGTCTATTTTAATTTCTCCTTGATTTTTTATAGCATAGCTCAATTGGTTCCCTAAGAGTAATTAGCTGTTTTACTACCTCAAATCCCTATCCTAATTAGTTAATTTTACATAGTGAGATGTTTAACCTCTTTAGGCTCAACACAGATAAAAGCTTTTCCACTATTCACCATCACTTCTCATAGTCCTTTTTTTACTTCAATTGTTAGATATTTTCTCTTCTTCTCTAATCGATGCTATCAGCTGACACCCCCCTTTCGGATCTTCTAGGCACTCTAGAATCCTTAGGGTTCACCTGGAGAACAGGTGATCTTGACTGGCCCCTGTATCTTCCTTAAAAATGTTCTCTGTTGTTTCCTCCTGGCCCATTGCACTCACAGGTAAAGTGACCAAACTGTCCATAATTATAACAGTCTTCTGAAAGTTGCTGGAAGTGTAGCTGAAATCTTCCTCCTCCTTCTAAGCCTTCTCGTCCTCTTCCTCTCCAATTCTGTGTCTGTCCAGAAACTGGCTGTGGATATGAAACACCTGGTACCCCCTTGGCTGGTACAATTGCATTTGATATTGCTCAGTTGAAGCTGTAACAGTGATTGTTGATTTGGTTCACTCTGATTCTTCCTAACCAAAGCGTCTCTTCTCCACCAGTTGTATGATTGAGTTTTTTGAGAGTTTCTTCGTCCTGTTCTTTCTTGGTGTTGACATATCAGGATTCTTCAACAGCTCATATTCTAAGTTCTGTCCTCGAAATATCATCTTCCATCATCTTCTTACTATTTCTTCTGTGCCAGTCCTTGTAGGATAACCTCCTTTTGAATACACAGCACCTTTAGTCCCCTCTTTATCGCTGTCTTCATCTGAACTCGAATCTCTAGTATCCTTCTTTCCTCTCTTGCCAACTTCCTTCTGATCACAGAGTCATATCCACCCATGACCTCTTCTCAATCACTCTCATCTTCATCATCCTCGTCTTCTTTAACCTCACTCTTCTCTTCCAGACATCTCATTTTCTTCCTTCTGGAGTTTTGGATTCATCTTTATCGTCGTTTCTGCTTGTCCTCTATCTATTATTTGTTCATCTTCATTTCTGATGCAATAATCACCCTCCTGGATGATCCCTGGAAGCTGAGGATAAACATCCCTAAGCTCTACTTCCCTTAGCCTTATCTCTATAGCTTTGTTTATCTTATCGCTGGAATCTTTTATCAGTTTTTGTTTGAGAATGAAGGGCAACTTTTGTTTCACTTGCCGGATAACCTCGCAATACTTTAGTTAAAGGATTACCATTTTGCACTATATCAACCGGTGTAATCACTTTCATAGCCTTGCTGTCCTTTCTCCCCATTATAACAACCCTTTTATATTCCTTTATCGTGAATTATTTTATTTTAGACTGTATAGCCTATGGCTTCCCCCCTTCAATTACTAATATAAACCAAACAACCCAAACATTTTTTTTTAAAATAAATCAATAGATTATGAATATGAAAAAATTCAATTAAAATTTTTATTCAAAAACCATTTCTAATTAAAATAAAAAATCAATTAAAAAATAATTTAAAAATTATGAATAATTAAAACCAATTTTCTATTTGTATATCCTATCTTACCCATTTATCAATTAGTGGCTATCTTACCACAACCCATCAGGAAAGAAAATGCAAGTAGTCAACTTCAGACTACAATCCTAAAAACAAAGCATCTAACCCTACCATTACTACAATTCCCATAACCCCTTGCTCTATAAGCACCTAATTATCTTTATTTTACAGAATAATGTCAGTCCTTGATTCCCAACACAACTGCAATCAACCCCAGTGATGCACATAGCCTCCAAAATGCAATTTTTAATGAAATAGTATTTGCCAAGCCTATGTGAAATTATCATAACATCAAATATCCTGTAGGGGGAAGATTTTGTAACCAGACCAGTCTCAAACTCTTGACTCGATCCTCTGCCGCGTCACGTGATGCTACGTCAGCACCCCCTCTCCTTCTCTCTCTCTCTCCTGTCGTCTCGTCCTATCGCCTCTCATGACAAAAACAGAGACACAGAAAAAGATTTTAGTAGTTACTGCAATCACTGAGTTATCTCAACCATATTCAACATTCCTTCGTTCACATTCGCTTTAAGATTTAATTCAGGACTAAATAGATCAATAACATTTTTATTTAATTTTTATTTATTTTAATCGTCATTTAATTTAATTTATTATAATTCGTCCTCATATATCTAATTTATAAATTCACTACATCTCAACAAATAGTTTCATGTTCGACCAACAGTCACTTTAACGATTTAGAAGATTCGTGTCCAAATCTCTCCTCTTTGTGGCTATTTTCTCTGTCTCCCCCTGAGCACGCAAGCCCACAGAAATATGACACGTTACTCACAATCCCGTGTTGTAGTTTTACTATACCCTCGTGTTGTATTTTAGTGCCGTAAAACAAAACGTGTCCTAATCTCGTGCCATAAACTCCCCCTTTCTGTAGTGTAGTGTCGCAAAATTAAACGCATGCGCAAATGCATTCAATGATGCGATTCTCAGACAATAGAACGATAGCATTACGCTACAGCTTCACTATTTTATACCTTATAATCGAACAATTACACGTAACAGAGCTCACATTTGCGTAGAACTCTGAATTCCACCCACACACAAACAAGTTTAAGAGGCTTTAATCCATCGCAATGGGCCTCTAAGGATACGTTAGCATGTAGCACGCAACACAATTAGCATTTAGCCTTAGCATTTAGCATTAGCCGCTATGTATAATGTGGCATGACCCACACTCCAGCATTTAGCATTAACATTAGCCTTAGCCTTTAGCTAACTGCGGCCTACCACACACAAATAAGCATCCTGCACTGCCCTTCAAATCAAATCAAATCAAATGTTATTGGTCACATGCGCCGAATACAACAGGTGCAGACATTGCAGTGAAATGCTTACTTACAGCCCTTAACCAACAGTGCATTTATTTTAAACAAAAAAAGTAAGAATAAAACAACAACAGCAACAAAGTGTTGAGAAAAAAAGAGCAGAAGTAAAATAAAGTGACAGTAGGGAGGCTATATATACAGTAAAATAAAGTGACAGTAGGGAGGCTATATATACAGGGGGGTACCGTTGCAGAGTCAATGTGCGGGGGCACCGGCTAGTTGAGGTAGTTGAGGTAATATGTACATGTGGGTAGAGTTAAAGTGACTATGCATAAATACTTAACAGAGTAGCAGCAGCGTAAAAAGGATGGGGTGGGGGGGCAGTGCAAATAGTCCGGGTAGCCATTATTAGCTGTTCAGGAGTCTTATGGCTTGGGGGTAGAAGCTGTTGAGAAGTCTTTTGGACCTAGACTTGGCACTCCGGTACCGCTTGCCGTGCGGTAGCAGAGAGAACAGTCTATGACTAGGGTGGCTGGAGTCTTTGACAATTTTGAGGGCCTTCCTCTGACACCGCCTGGTATAGAGGTCCTGGATGGCAGGGAGCTTTGCCCCAGTGATGTACTGGGCCGTACGCACTACCCTCTGTAGTGCCTTGCGGTCAGAGGCCAAGCAGTTGTCATACCAGGCGGTGATGCAACCAGTCAGGATGCTCTCGATGGTGCAGCTGTAGAATTTTTTGAGGATCTGAGGACCCATGCCAAATCTTTTTAGTCTCCTGAGGGGGAATAGGCTTTGTCGTGCCCTCTTCACGACTGTCTTGGTGTGTTTGGACCATGATAGTTCGTTGGTGATGTGGACACCAAGGAACTTGAAGCTCTCAACCTGTTCCACTACAGCCCCGTCGATGAGAATGGGGGCGTGCTCAGTCCTCTTTTTTTTCCTGTAGTCCACAATCATCTCCTTTGTCTTGGTCACGTTGAGGGAGAGGTTGTTGTCCTGGCACCACACGGCCAGATCTCTGACCTCCTCCCTATAGGCTGTCTCATCGTTGTCGGTGATCAGGCCTACCACTGTTGTGTCGTCGGCAAACTTAATGATGGTGTTGGAGTCGTGCCTGGCCATGCAGTCATGGGTGAACAGAGAGTACAGGAGGGGACTGAGCACGCACCCCTGAGGGGCCCCCGTGTTGAGGATCAGTGTGGCAGATGTGTTGTTACCTACCCTTACCACCTGGGGGCGGCCCGTCAGGAAGTCCAGGATCCAGTTGCAGAGGGAGGTGTTTAGTCCCAGGATCCTTAGCTTAGTGATGAGCTTAGAGGGCACTATGGTGTTGAATGCTGAGCTGTAGTCAATGAATAGCATTCTCACGTAGGTGTTCCTCTTGTCCAGGTGGGAAAGGGCAGTGTGGAGTGCGATAGAGATTGCATCATCTGTGGATCTGTTGGGGCGGTATGCAAATTGGAGTGGGTCTAGGGTTTCTGGGATTATGCTGTTGATGTGAGCCATGACCAGTCTTTCAAAGCACTTCATGGCTACAGACGTCAGTGCTACGGGTCGGTAGTCATTTAGGCAGGTTATCTTAGAGTTCTTGGGCACGGGGACTATGGTGGTCTGCTTGAAACATGTTGGTATTACAGACTCAGTCAGCCCTTATTCCTTTTTGTCTATTTCCCTACCATTTTGTGCTACCGTGGACTTAATGACAATTCACAGAGAAATTAGACCCAAGCAGACCCCCCGTCGGACGAAAGTCGAGCAATAATCACAATCAGATACATTTCATTAACCCGAGTTTTTCTTTTTTTTTAAACACACTGAATTGCACATTCTATCGTACAAACGGATTTGTCGGCCCATTTCCTAAAATGGCCCCCCTGGGGTCTTAAGCGGTACAGTGCTCTAATGTATGCGCATATCTGCTTAATTGTACACCTTCAATACTTAATTCCTACCGTTTTATGCTCTAAAATTCAAATTACCTGCCGTTTACCAATGGAATATATTATTACAGACTCCTAGTCGACCACAACAGCACACATCAACAACGACCCAAGTACTTTTAACTGTACACCTTCAATGCCCTCTCATGAATCAGCGGAATAACCAATGCCCAAATTTTGTGAGTAATCTCACCTTTAAAGCCGGCTTGGGCAGTAGTCAACTCGCGAGTTCAGGAAAGGAACCAAGAACGATGAAATCAATATCCCGGACGAGCCCCCATTTTGTCGTGTCTGTTGTTGGTGGCTGTTGCTGTCAACAAGGAGTCCGCTTAGGCTGCACTGTGATTAGAGGCTTTTATTAATATCACACGTTTACAGCATAAGTGACAGATGTCATGACATCCGGAGAACGGCGTCCCAGATTGCAATGGCCGTTCTGCCCTTTCATTGTCTAGCCCCTACTTATAAACAATGCAAAAAGATGGGTGGCTCCCTCTTCTGGCCAATCACCAGTCTCCCCTGGGGCGTCACCCTCCAAACGGCTACATTTGAACTAAGATCATAAAAACATTTAACAAAGGCATAATCCCAATACACGACAATACACTTAGAAAAGAAGGTTCCTTATAGAACCAAAAAGGCTTCTATCACTTCCTTAATATATGGAACCACTAAAAGTTAGATATATTGTTGGGTTTAGTGAAGAAGAACCTCTAGAGTTCTGATCAACAAAAGGTGAATGTTTTGAGGATGTGAACCCAGCAGCCCTACAGAAGTCAGATCAAGCCCACCTGTTTTTCCAGCGCCCGGCCCGGGATTCGAACCAGCCACCTTTCTGCCATAGGTCCATCTCCTGCCACAGCTCCAACTCCTTAGCCGCTGGGCGAAAACCTGAGTTAATCTTCAGAAATAAGCATGAGTTAATATGCCAAGATGAAGACAACATGCTATGCAGACATTAATGGTATCACTTATACATAATTATTATACATAAATCATTGCCAAAAGCACAAGACATACTGTTCCATGTAGGTCTATATTATTTATGGATTGATCATATAGAAATATAAAAATATTATTTTGAACTACTCCAAAGCAATTACATGTGGCGCAGGAACCACTGACTCACTGCATTATTCTATAGTATTATCAAGACACCTGCTGTTAATTCTTAACTGGTTAGGACAGCTCATGAGGTGTCCTAAATATCTGCCGACTAGGTGGGACTAGAGACTTCATGCATAGCTTTAATTTATACCCATAAGTGTAAAATGTCTTTATTCTCAGCACTTATACGACCAGTTTTCTACTCTGAGATACTTTGTGGATATTGGCCCAGATCTCAAAATATTGTTATAAAAAAACTTTGAATGTTTGTTTTACATATAAAAATAAATAAATGAATATTTCTAATGTAAGCCACTGTAAAGACTGGGTTTAGTTTATTGTGTGGCTCTGCTCATGTCCGCGTTCTGGAACTGTCCGCGTCCCCGTACAGAACTGTCCGCGTCCACGTACGGTTTGGCGCCAAGCATATTGTCCAGTTACGCGCAGAGTGGTCTGAGGTGATCTTGGGGAACAACGACGGAGTTCGTTACAGTGTTGAGACACCAAAGTTTATTGTTCAATTTGCTTTTTGCTTTACGGTCAGGGACAGTATGACTGTAGCCAGAATTGGTTAATTGCATCCGCCATTGAGCCCAGTTTCATAATATTAAAAATAGACCTTATTTTTTGGCATTTTTCACCCTACCAGCTCCTATTAGTTCCATTGAGCTCCGTGACACCGACTCGCCTTCAGAACGTTCTATTCCCAGCCCATTGTTCTGTGTCACAATGCCAGCTTCACTATTGTTATCAATGAGACCTGCCTGCGTTAACCCTGTAGGTTTACCTCAGGTAACTTATTATTAACAAGGTTACGGCTACTTGGTGAGCGTTAACCCTGTAGGTTTATCTCAGGTAACTTATTATTAACAAGGTTACGGCTACTTGGTGAGCGTTAACCCTGTAGGTTTACCTCAGGTAACTTATTATTAACAAGGTTATGGCTACTTGGTGAGCGCGCACACTGTTCACCTGAGTACATGTTGTGGTCACCAACAGTATTAACGATGGCTGGCATTTCTGGTCATGGTTAACCATATTTGTTTTCAGAAAAAGCTGTACAACCTAAACAAAACGCATGTCCCTGTCCTCTTTTTCAAGATGTGGCCGATTTAAACAGCCAGAATACATTTTTTAATTAAGAAATAACATTTTTTCTTTCACGATTTGTTGTTTCTAAATGGCTGCTGGGTAATTTGATATGCATCGAAATCTTCGTTCGCAGGCATCAAATTGAGCGAATGCTGCGCAGGTTCACTGAGTTGCAAACCAAATGGTATAATGGGGTTATTGTTGTCTAATCGGGTGGTCTAGCTAATAGATTTGTAGATCTGACGCAGTTGCTACCTCAGATTATGAGCCTAGCAAGTGTCATAAATGAGTTATGTAGTACCCACATACGGCCACAAGGAGGAGCAAGAGTGCCATAAACCCATACTGTTTTTTTTTTGCCTTAAAACCCCTAAACATCTCAATCAATCAATCAAATGTATTTATTAAGCCTTTTTTACTTCAGCAGATGTCACGAAGTGCTATACAGAAACTCTAACCCTACGTATAACCTATTTTAGCCTTAACCCTAAGAATGGGCTCCCGAGTGCCGCAGCAGTCTAAGGCACTGCCTCTCAGTGCTTGAGGCGTCACTACAGACCCCCTGGTTCGATTCCAGGCTGTATCAAAACCGGCGGTGATTGGGAGTCCCATAGGGCGGCGCACAATTGGCCCAGCATCGTCCGGGTTTGGCCGGTGTAGGCCGTCATTGTAAATAAGAATTTGTTCTTAACTGACTTGCCTATTTATAAAAAATAACCTATTTTAACCCTAATTCTATTTTAGTCCTAACCCTAATTCTAGGGTAGGGTAGCCTAGAGCACTTTTAGAAAATATTTTAGTAATAATATTATCTTAGTAAATACAATTATAATACTAAATAACATTTTTATTATTTTGTTAATCAAAACCTGTCTAAGCGTTTTGCTGTTGTTTTTTTTGTTATTAGTTATTTTATGATATTTATTATTGCAAGGCAGAACGCTTGATAAATAAGACACATTTTAAATACACTTTATTCTCAGCTGCCTCACCAATGTCTGTACGTGAATTAATAACTTTGAATTGTTAAAT
Source organism: Coregonus lavaretus (assembly GCF_964263955.1). Classification (NCBI taxonomy): domain Eukaryota; kingdom Metazoa; phylum Chordata; class Actinopteri; order Salmoniformes; family Salmonidae; genus Coregonus; species Coregonus lavaretus. The sequence continues at coordinate 33,330 of NW_028162629.1, forward strand.
ATTTCCAATAGATGGCAGCATAAGACCACGAAGCATCAATTATAGGCTACAAGCAGCAATATGATTGATATAAAATAGCATGCAACCAAATACTATATGTCCCATGATTTTCTAAAATGGTCACTCATTACTTTAGTTAGCTATATATCTCGTATTAGGCCTGTGATGCTTTTGGAAGAGCAATTAAATAGTGATTATAGCAGGTGTTGAATGCCTGGTAAATAATCACTAGTCAGATGCTCCAACCTCAACCCTAGTATACATGCATTTTTAAATATCTAATATTGCGATTAAACAACCTCGGAATAGATAAGACAAGAGTGCGTCTTCCAGCCCGCCAATGAATTTCATCATGCAACCCTCGCGGTTAGCAAATGTACCTCAACATGCCCCTCGCTTGTGCTAGAAGGCAGAGTGCTCGCTGCTGGTTGATGAATCTGACAATGAATGTACTAGGAAAATACGTTTTTCTAGACCAGAGGTGACTACATTAATGTTCAGGCTTATTGATAATCGTTATAGTAATCAAGTATAATTTCAAAACATGAGCATAAAAACAGCTAATAATAAACATGAATCATCATTATATTATTTCACAGTAATCTGTTAAATGCTTTTTCAGTCGTTCCTCTTGCGTTAGCAGTGTGGAAAGGGACAGTAAAAAGCGTGTGCAGGAGTTTTCCTGTGAGGGGGAGTGGTGGTGTATCCAGGGAGAAAACTAAACAAATCTTCTGAAATGTCATTTGTGGTCTTATGCTGCCATCTATTGGAATTATTTAGTAACTGCAGTAGTACTGAATAAAGTATATCCTTACTAAAGTAGTAATTACTCAGAATTTCAAAATAGGACATTTTCTAGTTCATTTTACCACTTACAACGATAAAATAACAATTTATAGCATAACAAACAATGAAACTGATATAAACCAAAAACACCATACATTTAGTTAACTATATATATATATATATATATATATATATATATATATATATATATATATATATATATATATATATATACTATTTATTTAGATGGGTGACATTATCTGCCAAAGTAACACCACTGTAGATAAAGAAGAGCTCTCCAGGAGGTGAACCAAAACATTCAAAGCCATTTTCTCAAAATTGAGGTTACAAGTTTATCATCTTTCAAAGCAGAATTACTTTCCCATTGTTCCTCAACTGTAGTGTATGATATACCTTTTCTAGCTGAGTCTCTACTTTTATCCAATGTAAAAAACACAATTTCAAATTTTGCTACATAAGACCGAATCGAGCCGGTCGGTCACATTTGACTGTGTAAAACCTAGCAGTACTAATTATTTCTCTGAAAGTGAGGCAGATATATATTATTACTGTGTAAAACCTAGCAGTACTACTTATTTCTCTGAGAGTGAGGCAGATATATAGCATTTTGCAAAAAAACATGATTATTTGTCTCTCTAAAATGAAACCATCAAGTGATAGATTTTAAACAAATACATGGCTGTCATTGAATGCCGTGATTAGCTAGTGAAAAAACACACAATCTCTTTCATAATTTCTTTAAACAATAAAAGCTAATTTACAAACATTTCTGAAAATGGATATATAGCGTTTTGGAATGAAACTCTTCTCATGTTTCCCCGTCTGAGCTCAGAGTAGATGAGAGACGTAATGTTTGTCTCTGTTGTGTTGAAGCCAAATCAAGCAGGAGAGACCAGCCTCCCCTGTACCCAGCTGTGTGTCCATGAAGAGTGACCGGTCTATGGGTAAACCAATAAACTTCAGAGAGGGAGACTTTTCTACTGAACAAAGGTAAGAATAACTCATTTGTAATGGTCAGTGAGTTAAACAACACTGTCTCTAGTAATTTCTCTCCTCCCATTTTCCAATTTATTTTTGTTGTTTTCATAATCCATAGGCTAATACTTTTTTCCATTTTCATAGTCCTGAAACAATATTAAACTAACACAACATTCCCTCCCTGTGTGTGTGTGTGTGTGTGTGTGTGTGTGTGTGTGTGTGTGTGTGTGTGTGTGTGTGTGTGTGTGTGTGTGTGTGTGTGTGTGTGTGTATGTGTGTGTGTGTGTGTGTGTGTTTGTGTGTGTGTGCCTCTTAGTGTGTGTGTGCACTCCCTGGATGAGGAGATGTAATCTCTATCCTGATTGCCTTGTCACTTTTACCCCTACCTACATGTAAATATTACCTCAACAACCTGGTACTCCTTATTGTCTCATTACTACCTCAACTACCTGGTACCCCTGCACATTGACTCAGTACTGGTACTCCTTGTATATAGTCTAGTTATTACCTCAACTACCTGGTACCCCTGCACATTGACTCAGTACTGGTACTCTTTGTATATAGTCTAGTTATTACCTCAACTACCTGGTACCCCTGCACATTGACTCAGTACTGGTACTCCTTGTATATATTCTAGTTATTACCTCAACTACCTGGTACCCCTGCACATTGACTCAGTACTGGTACTCCTTGTATATAGTCTAGTTATTACCTCAACTACCTGGTACCCCTGCACATTGACTCAGTACTGGTACTCCTTATAGCCTCATTATTGTTATTTCATTGTGTTACTATTTCCTTTTTTTATTTAGCTAATTTTTCTTGCTTTTTAACTGCAATGTTGGAAAAGGGCTCGTTAGTAAGCATTTCATGGTAAAGTGTACACCTGTTGTATTCAGCGCATGTGAGAAATACAATTTGATTTGAAGGTCATTGGCAGAAACACGTCATTGGCTCTAACGGTCGTCTCGTGCCGAACAGCGCATGTTCGGATGTTGAAGCACGGTGGCTAGGAAAAACTCCCTAGGAAGGCAGGAACCTAGGAAGAAACCTAGAGAGGAACCAGGCTCTGAGGGGAGGCCAGTCCTCTTCTGGCTGTGCTGGGGGGAGATTATAACAGTACATGGCCATTAAGGCCAGATCGTTCTTCAAGATGCTCAAATGTTCATAGATGACCAGCAGGGTCAAATAATAATCACTGTGGTTATAGAGGGTGCAACACGTCAGCACCTCAGGAGTAAATGTCAGTTGGCTTTTCATAGCCGAGCATTCAGAGGTTGAGACAGCAGGTGAGAGCGAGAGAGAGAGAGCGAGAGAGCAAGAGAGAGAGCGAGAGAGAGAGAGAGAGAGAGACGGAGAGGGAGAGAGAGCGAGGGTAACAGTCAGCCAGATTAGGCTACATGTAAAGAAATAACCTGGCTGTTGTTGACAAGCATAGGCCTATTCAGTTCATATCCATATTATTAATTTTCATTTCAGAGATTGAAATTACGACCCCATTCTCAGTAGCCTATTCCAGCAGGCTACTGGGCAACAGAAGCACTTCCTACCTCAACATTGTCTTGCTATTCATGTTAAATAAATTAATCTGTCAATTTCAACTAAGCAAGCTGCTAAATCATTCAGCTTACATCTTGCCTACATCTTGCCCAGACTACTGGAGGCTATCTGAAATAACATGTAGACCTATCAGGGGCAACTTTTCTGGGATAGTTTTCAGGCCTTGTGGGTGGGTTTTGAGTAGTCATTGGGCTAGAAAAAGTCATTGCATTAAATCACCTGACTGTTTGGATGTGTCTGTTACTTAATGTTTTATTGCTGAGAGATAATGAATAAAAGAGAACACTGTGTTAACCGCAACCAACATGCTGGATCTCTGTTTAGGGGTCAGTGCTCTAAAAGGAGTCTCTCTGGGGAGAGAGAGGAGGGGGGCCCTCCCTCTAAAAGGAGTCTCTCTGGGGAGAGAGAGGAGGGGGGCCCTGCATCTAAAAGGAGTCTCTCTGGGGAGAGAGAGGAGGGGGGCCCTGCCTCTAAAAGGAGTCTCTCTGGGGAAAGAGAGGAGGGGGGCCCTGCCTCTAGAATGAGTCTCTTTGGGGAACATGACACCAAAGACAAGAGGTGAGCTGAAAATATTGTTTAAGAATTTATATTAGAAAATGCTATATAGGAGTAAAGAAAATCACATTTGTGTTTTTTCATCAGAAATTATTACTAATAGGTACCTTCAATGTAACTATTGTAGATTTGAGATGTGATTTAAAACCATTGTTTAGCTGGAATGTAATGTTCGTATCCTGTATATTTGACTGTGATACGTGGTTGTATCACCTAACTACCTTAAGATGAATGCATTTACAGATGCCATATCTTAATTTGACCCAGTTTCTCACAGCAGGAAAATAATCCTGCAGCAACAGCAAATGTGCATTTTTCGGTGGATTATAATTAAGGGATATTTTCTGAAGGGATTCATACATTTTTCATCAGGGAAAATCAAGTCCGAAACTTTAAGTGGAATTTACCCACTTTAGAAGCCTTTACAAAGCCTTGTAGTGGTTTAATAATTTCTTTAAGCAATAAAAGCTAATTGACCAACATTTCTGAAAATGGATATATAGCGTTTTGGAATGAAACTCTTCTTATGTTTCCCCATCTGAGCTCAGAGTAGATGAGAGATGTAATGTTTGTCTCTGTTGTGTTGAAGTCCAATCAAGCAGGAGAGACCAGCCTCCCCTGTACCCAGCTGTGTGTCCATGAAGAGTGACTGGTCTATGCATCATCCTATATACTTCAGAGAGGGAGACTTTTCTACTGAACAAAGGTAAGAAAAACTCATGGGTCATGGTCAGTGAGTTAAACAACACTGTCTCTAGTCATTTCTCCTCTCCCATTTTCCCATTTATTTTTGTTGTTTTCATAATCCATAGGCTAATCCTTTTTTCCATTTTCATAGTCCTGAAACAATATTAAACTAACACAACATTCCCTCCCTGTGTGTGTGTGTGTGTGTGTGTGTGTGTGTGTGTGTGTGTGTGTGTGTGTGTGTGTGTGTGTGTGTGTGTGTGTGTGTGTGTGTGTGTGTGTGTGTGTGTGTATGTGTGTGTGTGTGTGTGTGTGTTTGTGTGTGTGTGTGTGTGTGTGTGTGTGTGTGTGTGTGCACTCCCTGGATGAGGAGATATAATCTCATGTTTTGTCCATAGAAACCAACAGGAGAGATCAGAGTCAGAGATTCTCAGTGGTCAGTCTTCCCTGAGTCATCAAACAGACCTGGCCTCCATATTCAGTGTATGTGGTCCTGTTATGTACATTTGTTTTTGTTTACCTCAAGTAAAGTTGATCTGTCAATCAGTCATTCATGTGTTAATGAGAAAGCATTTAGTCTCTTGCTTAACTTATTTACTTGATTTATTTCAGTTGCTTGAAGAGAATATTATGACATTTGTGAAGAACGAGCTGAAGATGTTCAAGAGGATTCTTAGTCCAGAACTCCCAGAAGGCTTTGAGACTCAGAAGCAGGATAAGGAAGTGGTGGACGCTGAAGATGAGAAGCAGGAGAGCAGTGCCAGAGAGGGGGCTCTGAAGATCACACTGCACGTCCTGAGGAAAATGAACCAGAAGGAGCTTGCTGACACACTGGAGAAAAGTAAGAGCTGTCTGCCTCATGTTGAATGCTGTTTTAGAACATTTAAAAGCTGTAGCTAAAGTACAGCTAAAATAGCTGTGTAACTCAATGATATTGTAGCAGCCTTAACACAACACCTAGTGACCTCATCAAGGAGCAGCAGGGATGTGTTGTGTTGTGTTGTGTTGTGTTGTGTTGTGTTGAGAGAGAGAGAGAGAGAGAGAAAGAGAGAGAGAGAGAGAGAGAGAGAGAGAGAGAGAGAGAACCAATAATACTATAATCAGTCACACCAGTCTGTAATGCATTATGAAAACATTTATACAGTCAGTTAAGAGAATAAAGTATTATATTTTAAAATGTTCTAACAGTCCTAGAATACTGTAGGCATTAAAACAGACGTAATATTAATATCCTCTGTGTTATTTCTAGATTCAGATGAGCGTGCTGTGATTCTTCAACGTGAACTAAAATCTAATCTAAAGAAGAAGTTTCAGTGTGTATTTGAGGGGATCGCTAAACAAGGAAACCCAACACTTCTCAATAAGATCTACACAGAGCTCTACATCACAGAGGGTGGAACAGGAGAAGTCAATAATGAACATGAGCTGAGACAGATTGAGACAACAACCAGGAAACAAGCAAGACCAGAGACTGCAGTCAAATGTAACGACATCTTCAAACCCTTAACTGGACAAGACAAACTTATCAGAACTGTGCTGACAAAGGGAGTCGCTGGCATTGGAAAAACAGTCTCTGTGCAGAAGTTCATTCTGGACTGGGCTGAAGGAAAAGCAAATCAGGATGTCCAATTTGTATTTTCATTCCCTTTTCGGGAGCTGAATTTGATGAAAAAGGAAAAACACACTTTGATTGAACTTCTCAATCACTTCTCAATGGAAACCAAAGAATCAAGGATCTCCAACTACGACAAGTACAAAGTTCTGTTCATCTTTGATGGTCTGGATGAGTGCCGACTGCCCCTAGACTTCCAGAAGAACAAGATCTGTTGTGACGTCACAGAGTCAACCTCAGTGGATGTTCTGCTGACAAATCTCATCAAGGGAAATCTGCTTCCCTCTGCTCTCCTCTGGATAACTACCCGACCTGCAGCAGCCAATCAGATCCCTTCAGTGTGTGTTGACCAGGTGACAGAGGTACGAGGGTTCAATGACCCACAGAAGGAGGAGTACTTCAGGAAGAGATTCAGTGATGAGGACCTGGCCAGCAGAATCATCTCACACATAAAGACATCAAGGAGCCTCCACATCATGTGCCACATTCCAGTCTTCTGTTGGATTTCTGCAACAGTCCTTGAGCACATGTTGAGTACAGACAAGAGAGAAGAGATGCCCAAGACTCTGACTGAGATGTACTCACACCTTGTGGAGTTTCATACAAAACAGAAGAATGAAAAGTATCTTGGGAAAGAAGAGACAGGTCCACACTGGAATAAAGAGAGCATTCTGTCACTGGGAAAACTGGCTTTTCAACAGCTTATGAATGGCAATCTGATTTTCTATGAAGAAGACCTGAAAGAGGCTGGCATTGATGTCAATGAAGCCTCTGTGTACACAGGATTGTGCACACAGATCTTTAAAGAGGAATGTGGGCTGTACCAGGACAAGGTGTACTGCTTCGTGCATCTGAGCATTCAGGAGTTTCTGGCTGCTGTATATGTGTTCCTCTCATTCATCAACAACAATGAGAATCTAATGGCCGAACCGCAAGTTACTGAAGTTACTGTCTACAAGAGTGCTGTGGATAAAGCCTTACAAAGTGAGACGGGAAACCTGGACCTGTTCCTCCGCTTCCTTCTGGGCCTCTCACTGGAGTCCAATCAGAAGCACTTACGAGGTCTACTGACAACAACAAGAAGCAGCTCACAGAGCCATGAAGAAACAGTCAAGTACATCAAGAAGAAGATCAGGAAGAATCCCTCTCCAGAGAGGTGCATCAATCTGTTCCACTGTCTGAATGAACTGAATGACCATTCTCTAGTGGAGGAGATCCAAAACTACCTGAGATCAGGAAGTCTCTCAGAAGCCAAACTGTCACCTGCACAGTGGTCAGCTCTGGTCTTTGTGTTGCTGACTTCAGAAAAGGAGCTGGATGTGTTTGACCTGAAGAAATACTCCAGATCAGAGAAAGGTCTTCTGAGGCTGCTGCCAGTGGTCAAAGCCTCCAGAGCTGCTATGTGAGTACATAAAATGACATTTAAGTACTAATCATCAGGAAGAAATATTCAGTTTAGAGAAAAATATATATTTTAATATGTATATAATATATTATATTATATTGAAAAACTTACTGAATCAGTGTATTGGTGTTCACATTTGTATAACAATATGACCATACAATTCTAGGAGACAGAAGATGAATCTATATGTTGTTTGAGAGAATAAACCAAATGCATCTGCCATTGTCCTTCTACACTACTGGTGTTAAATTAACAGTGTGTTTGTGAAATCATGATGATCTCTCTGTCAGGCTGTCAGGCTGTGGAGTCACAGAGAAAGGCTGTGCTTCTCTGGTCTCAGCTCTGAAGTCAAACCCCTCACACCTGAGAGAGCTGGATCTGAGTAACAATGACCTGAAGGATTCAGGAGTGAAGCTGCTCTCTGCTGGACTGGGGAATCTCCACTGTAAACTGGAGACTCTGAGGTCAGTATTCCTGTACTTGGTCAACAAGTGATAACTGTTCACCAGATCCACATGTGTTTACCAGGCACACATAGTCCACACCATATGTGTTTGGACAGCTGGACTGGGGGATCCCCACTGTAAACTGGTTGAGAGAATGGCAAGAGTGTGCAAAGCTGTCATCAAGGCAAAGGGTGGCTATTTGAAGAATCTAAAATCTAAAATATATTTTGATTTGTTAAACACTTTTTTGGTTACTACATGATTCCATATGTGTTATTTCATAGTTTTGATGTCTTCACTATTATTCTACAATGGAAAAAATAGTAAAAATAAAGAAAAACCCTTGAATGAGTAGGTGTGTCCAAACTCTCGACTAGTAGTAGTGTGTATATATACATATATGAATAGATATGGCAGGTTTCAGGACTCTGATGTATCTGAAAATGTTGATAAAATATATTTTCACCACCAAAGAATTGCAGTGTGGTTTTAATATGATTTGACTCTTTGCAGGCTGTCAGGCTGTCTAGTCACAGAGGAAGGCTGTGCTTCTCTGGTCTCAGCTCTGAAGTCAAACCCCTCACACCTGAGAGAGCTGGATCTGAGTAACAATGTCCTGAAGGATTCAGGAGTGAAGCTGCTCTCTGCTGGACTGGGGAATCCCCACTGTAAACTGGAGACTCTGAGGTCAGTATTCCTGTAGTTGGTCAACAAGTGATAACTGTTCACCAGATCCACATGTGTTTACCAGGCACACATAGTCCACACCATATGTGTTTGGACAGTGAAGCTTACAGTTTTAAATGTGGTGCTATGCTCCATCATTTTGTATTTGAGATATAATGTTTCATATTAGGTGACAGTACAGAATGTCACCTTTTATTTGAGGGTATTCATACATATCTGTGTTACTGTTTAGAAATGAAAGCACTTTATGTATCTAGTTCTCCCATTTGAAAAAGTCGTAATAATTTGGACATATTCACTTATATTGTATTAAAGTAGTCATACGTTTAGTGTTTGGTCCCATATTCCTTACCTGCAGTGATTACATCAAGCTTGTGATTCTACAAACTTGTTGAATGCATTTGCAGTTTGTCTTGGTTGTGTTTTGGATTATGTTTTTCCCAATAGAAACTGAATGGTGAATAATGTCCTGTCATTTTGGAGTCACTTCACTTGTATTGTCAGTAAGAATAGAAGATGTTTCTGAACACTTCTACATTCATGTGGATGCTACCATGATTATGAATAATCATGAATGAATCGTGAATAATGATGATGAATGAGAAAGTTACAGAGGAACAAGGATCATTCCCCCTCTGTTATTGGTAATGGTGAGAGGTTAGCATGTTTTGTTGTAGCCTCTGTAACTTTCTCACTTATTATTTTTCATGATTCATTCATGATTTTTCTAAATCATGTCATCATCAGGATTAATTTAGTGATGTTTAGAAAAATGTTATCTACTCACTTAGACAGAAAATTACTCCAGTCATCATCCACCATTCAGTTACTATCGGGCAAAACATAACCCAAAACACAACCAAAACAAACTGCAAATGCAACCAACGAGTTTGGGACCAAATACTAAACTTTTGACTACTTTAATACACTATGAGTGAATTGGTCAGAATACTTATGACTTCTTCAAAAGTGGGGGACTAGATACATAAAGTGCTTTAATTTCTAAACGGTGAAACAGATATGTATTCAAATACCCTCAAATAAAAGGTGACATTATATACTGTCACCTCATATGAAACATTTGATCTCAAATCCAAAATGCTGGAGTATAGAGCCACATTTAAAATGTTAGCTTCATTGTCAAAATAGATATGGTGTGGACTGTATACTCAATACAATCTACCGTAATTTTCGGACTATAAGCCGCGCCTTTTTTCCAATTTTTCGACCCCTGCGGTTTATATAACGGTGCGGCTAATCTATGGATTTTTACAGCTAACGGCCACTAGAAGACCTCCTAAATCTATGGATTTTACAGGTTACAGTCCACCAACTTTAACTGTATGGGCTCTATGACCGGTCCGCTCCCCCCACCTTTAAGCGGCGGGCTCCAGCAGGAAAAGCTGGAGGCCGGAAAAGAGTGAGACAGGTAGCGCTCAAAAGTAAAAGTGGAACCGAGAGTGGTACGAGAGACAGAACGAGAGCAAGACAGACAGACATTACGAGAGCGAGACAGTTTGTGCAAAGGAAGTTTTCATGCACAAACCCTCATTATGGAAAACAAACGTAGAAATGCATATGATGCAGCTTTTAAGTTAAAGGCAGTCAATCTGGCTGTAAAAGAAGAAAATAGAGCTGCTGCACGTAGCCTTGGCATCAATGAGTCAATGGTGAGACGTTGGAGACGCCAGCGGGAAGAACTGTCTCAATGCAAAAAGTCAGAATATGCTTTCAGAGGTAATAAAAGCAGATGGCCCGAACTTGAAGACTTTCTTGAAGATTGGGTGAACACACAGAGAGCAGACGGCCGAGGTATTTCCACCGTGCAGATCCGACTGAAAGCTGAAACAGTCGCCACCGAAATGAAAATTGAAAATTTTAGAGGTGGACCATCCTGGTGTTTCAGATTTATGAGACGAAAGGGACTCTCCATCAGGGCGCGGACGACTGTGTGTCAGCAACTCCCTCCCGACTACCAGGAAAAAATAACAAACTTCGGCGAATTCACACAAAGAATGATAGAGGAATATTCCATCGGACCGGACCAGATCATAAATATGGATGAAGTGCCTTTGACGTTTGACCTGCCTCTCACTAGGACTGTTAACAAGAAAGGTGAATCGTCCATCACGTTGAGAACCCACTGGCCACGAGAGAACGAATTTAACTTGTGTTCTTGGCTGCACAGCATCTGGATTAAAGCTTCCGCCAATGGTGATTTTTAAGCGGATTACAATGCCAAAAGAAAATATCCTGAACGGCATCTCCTTTAAAGTCAACAAGAAAGGGTGGATGATGGAAAGCATAATGAATGAGTGGCTGAATGAGTGGCTGAATGAGTGGCTGAATGAGTGCTACGTCAAGCGCCCTGGAGGATTCTTTCGCCCAAAAAAAGCTTTGCTCGTTTTGGACAGCATGAGGGCCCATATAACGGATTATGTGAAAGCAGCCATCAAGAGCACAAACTCGATTCCTGGGGGCACAACGAAGCATCTGCAGCCACTCGACATCAGTGTCAATCGTGCGTTCAAAGTGGCACTACGCGTTCAGTGGGGGGCGTGGATGACTAGCGGCGATAAATCATTCACCAAAACTGGTCGCATGCGAAAAGCAACTTTCGCTCAAGTTTGCGAGTGGATCCTGATAGCGTGGAGGAGTGTCAAAACATCCACGATCATTAACGGGTTCCGAAAGGCTGGACTGCTGCGTGATGAAGAGGAGGATGCCGCCACAGCTGAGGCCCTTCAGAGTCTGTTCGATTCCGACAGTGACGAAGAGGAGTTCGTTGGTTTTGAGAGCGTCAACGAAAGAGAGAGGAGAGTGGCTGACGAAGCCACCCTGAGCCTGTTCGTTTCCAACACTGAAGATGAGGACTTTGGTGGTTTTAGTACGCAGGAAGAAGACGGAGATGAGGATTAATGACTTGACTTTTCTGGTTACAGCCGTGTACGGCACCTTAGCCTAAAAGATGAAGACGAGGATTAATGACTTTTCTGGTAGGCTGATTACCGTATATTTTAAGCAGCCGTGTTGCTGCAACTTTAGGTTTACGCGCTTACTGTCGTGTTACAGGCACTTTATTTTGCACTTTTTAAAAAACACATTTAATTTAGCCATTGATATTGCCTCGTCAAGCGCTGTAAGCTTTGTTTTTTGTTATGGTACTACTGTAGGCTATAATGTAGATACATATTCAAAGATGTGCACACTTTTTCAAGGTTTTTCAAAAATAACCAAAGTTAAGTGGTTAAATGATTGTGACGCTATTAACTAATTTTGATGGAATACGTTATGCAAATATGAAACTTGTTTGTTGAAATGTTAATAAATGGGAGCTTCCTCAAGCAGCCATCTCTTTCCCGACAATCCCCTCTGTGCACGAACCCTTACATATGGTAATTAAACATTAAAACACCTGCGGCTTATAGTCCAGTGCAGCTTATATATGTACACATCATTCAATTTAGCTGCTGCGGCTTATACTCCGGTGTGCCTTATAGTGCGGAAAATACGGTAAATCTGATACCTCACTGTCTGTCTTTTGACTGATACTGCTTTTTAAACTGCTCTGGTCAGTCTACTCAAATATTCGTACTATACATGTTTCTCTCTACAAGCAATATTATGATCATTTCTAATAATGATACATTCATTTATGAATAGATATGGCAGGTTTCAGGACACTGATATATCTGAATATGTTGTAAAAATATACTGCCACAATTTTCACCACCAAAGAATAGCAGTGTGGTTTTAATATGATTTTACTCTTTGCAGGCTGTCAGGCTGTCTAGTCACAGAGGAAGGCTGTGCTTCTCTGGTCTCAGCTCTGAAGTCAAACCCCTCACACCTGAGAGAGCTGGATCTGAGTAACAATGACCTGAAGGATTCAGGAGTGAAGCTGCTCTCTGCTGGACTGGGGAATCTCCACTGTAAACTGGAGACTCTGAGGTCAGTATTCCTGTAGTTGGTCAACAAGTGATAACTGTTCACCAGATCCACATGTGTTTACCAGGCACACATAGTCCACACCATATGTGTTTGGACAGTGAAGCTTACAGTTTTAAATGTGGTGCTATGCTCCAGCATTTTGGATTTGAGATACAATGTTTCATATTAGGCAACCGTACAGAATGTCACCTTTTATTTTAGGTTTTTCATACATATCTGTGTTACTGTTTGGATATGAAAGCACTTCATGTATCTAGTTCTCCCATTTGAAGAAGTCGTAATTATTTGGACAAATTCATTTAGTCAAAAGTTTAGTATTTGGTCCCATATTCCTTACCTGTAGTGATTCATTCATGATTTTTCTTAATCAAGGCATCATCAGGATTAATTTAGTAGTGTTTAGAAACATGTTATTTACTCACTTAGACAGAAAATTACTCCAGTTATCAACAACCATTTTAATATTGGGCAAAACATAACCCGAAACACAACCAAAACAACCTGCAAATGCAACCAACAATTTTGAGTCACAAGCTTGATGTAGTCATTGTGTTCAAGGAATATCAGACCAAATACTCAACTTTTGACTACTTTAATACACTATAAGTGAATTGGTCAGAATATGTTTGACTTCATCAAATGGGGGACTAGATATATAAAGTGCTTTCATTTCTAAATGTTGAAACAGATATGTATTAAAATACCATAAAATAAAAGGTGACATTATATACTGTCACCTCATATGAAATATTTGATCTCAAATCCAAAATGTTGGAGTATAGAGCCACATTTAAAATGTTATCTTCACCGTCAAAATAGATATGGTGTGGACTGTATACTCAATACAATCTAAATCTGATACCTCACTGTCTGTCTTTTGACTGATACTGCTTTTTAAACTGCTCTGGTCAGTCTACTCAAATATTTGTCATATGCATTTTTCTATCTACAAGTAATACTTTGATAATTTATCATTTCTAATAATGATACATTCATTTATGAATAGATACGGCAGGTTTCAGGACACTGATGTATCTGAAAATGTTGAAAAAATATACTGCCACTATTTTCACCACCAAAGAATAGCAGTGTGATTTTAATATGATTTGACTCTTTGCAGGCTGTCAGGCTGTCTAGTCACAGAGGAAGGCTGTGCTTCTCTGGTCTCAGCTCTGAAGTCAAACCCCTCACACCTGAGAGAGCTGGACCTGAGCTACAATCACCCAGGAGACTCAGGAGTCAGACTGCTCTCTGCTGGACTGGAGGATCCACACTGCAGACTGGAGAAACTCAAGTATGTAGAGGGTTTATGTCAATGTTCATATCAGACATGTTGGAGTTATCAGGCTAGTTAAGACAAACATTCTGACCACCACTTGGACTAAGTTATATAAAGACTGTGTGTGTGTGTGTGTGTGTGTGTGTGTGTGTGTGTGTGTGTGTGTGTGTGTGTGTGTGTGTGTGTGTGTGTGTGTGTGTGTGTGTGTGTGTGTGTGTGTGTGTGTGTGTGTGTGTGTGTGTGTGTGAGTTCAGGTGTATCCCTCAATGACTGTCTGTTCTTCTGCTTACCGCTACAGTGTGGAACATGGTGGAGAGAACACATTGAAACCTGGACTTAGAAAATGTGAGTGTTGACTGATGTGAAGAATATGACTAAGAATAAGTCTTAATTCAAGTGAAGTCAAAGTCAAAGACCACCATCATTACTTACTTGGTCATATTAAATATCAGCTGTAGTTCTACAGAAGCACAAATCAGGGACACCAAAGTTTACAAAGAGTTGCTTTGACAATGTGTGTGTCTGTGTGTGTGTGTGTGTTCAGGATGTGTTCGTGTTACTTTTGTGTGTTCATGCTTGAAGGTGTGTGTGTGTTCAGGGTGTGTGTGTCCAGGGTGTTTGTGTGTGTGTGTGTTCAGGATGTGTGTGTGTGTTTGTGTGTGTGTTCAGGATGTGTGTGTTTGTGTGTGTGTGTGTGTGTGTGTTCAGGATGTGTGTGTGTTTGTGTGTGTGTGTTCAGGATGTGTGTGTTTGTGTGTGTGTGTGTGTGTGTTCAGGATGTGTGTGTGTGTTTAGGATGTGTGTGTGTTTGTGTGTGTGTGTTCAGGATGTGTGTGTTTGTGTGTGTGTGTGTGTGTGTGTGTGTTCAGGATGTGTGTGTGTTTGTGTGTGTGTGTTCAGGATGTGTGTGTTGTGTGTGTGTGTGTGTGTGTGTGTGTGTGTGTGTGTGTGTTCAGGCTGTGTGTGTGTGTGTGTGTGTGTGTGTTCAGGATGTGTGTGTGTTTGTGTGTGTGTGTTCAGGATGTGTGTGTTTGTGTGTGTGTGTTCAGTGTGTGTGTGTGTGTGTGTGTGTTCAGGCTGTGTGTGTGTGTGTGTTCAGGATGATGATGATTTCTAATATTGTGTCTGGTTTCATCCATCAGATGTCTGTGATCTCACACTGGACCCAAACACAGTAAACAGATTCCTCTCTCTGTCTGAGGAGAACAGAAAGGTGACATGGAGGAGAGAGAAGCAGCCGTATCCTGATCACCCAGAGAGATTTGAGGTCTGGGAACAGGTGCTGTGTAGAGAGGGTCTGACTGGACGCTGTTACTGGGAGGTAGAGTGGAGTGGGAGAAGGGCTGATATAGGAGTTACATATAAAGGAATCAGCAGGAGAGGAAGGGGTAAGGACTGTGGGATTGGATACAATGACAAGTCCTGGAGTCTGACCTGCTCTGACAACAGTTACTCTGCCAGGCACAATAATAAGTCCACTACCATAGACGTCCCCTCCTCCAGCTCCCACAGAGTAGGAGTGTATCTGGACTGGCCAGCCGGCACTCTGTCCTTCTACAGAGTCTCCTCTGACACACTGACCCACCTGAACACATTCCACTCCACATTCACTGAGCCCCTCTATCCAGGGTTTAGGGTTATGGTTGGGGACTCAGTGTCCCTATGTTAAATACACACTGGACACTGTACACACACACACACACACTAGACACACAAACACACACTCACACTGGACACACACACACAAACACTGGACACACAAACACTGAACACACACACACACACACACACACACACACACACACACACACTGGACACACAAACACACACTCACACTGGACACACACACACAAACACTGGACACACAAACACTGAACACACACACACACACACACACACACACACACACTGGACACACACACACACACACACACACTGGACACACAAACACACACTCACACTGGACACACACTCACACTGGACACACACACACACACCGGACACACACACACACTGGACAAAACACACACTGGACACACACACACACTAGACACACACATACACACTGTACACACACACTGAACACACACACACTGGACACACACAAACACACATACACACACACACACACACACACTGGACACACACAAACACACACACTGGACACACACACGCACTGGACACACACACACACACACACAAACACTGGACACACACAAACACACACACTGGACACACACATACACACACACAAACACTGGACACACACACGCAGGACAAACACACACACACACCGGACACACACACACACACACACATACACTGGACACACACACACACACACACAAACACACTGGGGACACACACACACACTGGACACACACACACTGAACACAGACACACACACTTAACACCCACAAACACACACACACTGGACACACACACACACACACACACACACACACACACACACACTGAACACACACACTGGACACAAACACACTGGACACACACACAGTGGACACACACAAAGACACACACACACACACTGGACACACACCAACACACACACACACACACACACTGGACAAACACACACACTGGACACACACACACACACACACTAGACACACACACACACACACTAAACACACACACACACACACACACTGGACACACACACACTGGACACACACACACACTGGACACACTCACACTTGACACACACACACACACACTGGACACACACACACACACACACACACAATGTACACACACACACACTGAACACACACACACACTGGACACAAACACTGGACACACACACACTGAACACACACACAAACACACACACTGGACAAACACACACACACACTGGACACACACACACACTGGACACACACACTGGACACACACACACTGAACACACACACAAACACACACACTGGACAAACACACACACACTGGACACACACACTGGACACACACACACTGAACACACACACAAACACACACACTGGACACACACACACACGCAGGACAAACACACACACACACACCGGACACACACACACACACACATATATACTGGACACACACACACACACACAAACACACTGGGGACACACACACACACACACACACACTAAACACCCACACACACTGGACACACACACAAACACACTGAACACACACACACACACACACACTAGACACACACACTGCACACACACTGGACACACACACACACACACACACACACACACACACTGGACACACACACACTGAACACACACACACACACACACTAGACACACACACACTGAACACACACACAAACACTGGACACACACACACACACACACACTGGGCACACACACACACACACACACTGGACACACACACACACACTGAACACACAGACACACACTAGACACACACACACACTGAACTCACACACACTGAACACACACACACTGGACACACAGTGGACACACACTGGACACACACACACACACACACACACACACACACACTAGACACACACACACACATGCACTGGACACATACACACACACACACTGGACACATACACACATGCTGGACACACACACACACTGGACACATTTCCATGTGTTGGATTTTGATGAAAGGAAATCCCATATAGCCTACTGGACAGGACTTTGCTATGGCATCTTCTGTTTGGGTGTCTCAGGTCAGGTCTGAGCCATGATCAGAATGTGTCTCTGTGTCTATTTCCAGCCCTGCCATTTCTACCTGTCCTGATCTAGTGTTTCACCCCTGACCTCCTCACACCGTCTCACTGTCCATGTCTGCTTTTAGCTCCCACCTCTACTTAACTGTGTTATAATGGACCTTATGCTTGTTATGTCACCTCTGGAACCAGTTATCAAACATACTGACCTTTCTGACCCTATCCCATGGCCCTACTTTCTACAACTGAACATTTAAATTCCTCTATGAGTTTTGTTTCGTGTCCATTTACTTATGTATGTATTTGTTGTATATTGGGGTTGTGCTGCAGAGCATCATGGGGGTTTGTATGTGTTGAGATGATCACGTTCCAGATAAATGGTTGAACTGATTCCTGTCTCCTGTCTCATCATTATTGAATTGTTATACAGACGTGGTTATGAAACCCACGAGACATAACAACAGATTGTTGATCAGTACGTCTGAATCTACAGGAACTATTCTGTCTGGAAGAAGTGGATTTTTACAACTGTTTAAAACTGTTATTTTCTGTGGTACAGAATAGGCTAATGTTAGCACAGTGTATTGCTAGCAGAGGCAAGTGCATTGTCGAGCTAGCTAAGAAAGAGAGTTAACCAGTGGTGTAAGGTATTTAAGTAAAAATACTTTAAAGTACTACTTAAGTAGTTTTTTGGGGGGTATCTGTACTTTACTTTACTATTTATATTTTTGACTACTTTTACTTTCACTTCACTACATTCCTAAAGAAAATAATGTACTTTTTACTCCATATATTTTCCCTGACACCCAAAAGTACTCGTTACATTTTGAATGCTTAGCATGACAGAAAATGGTCCAATTCACGCACTTATCAAGAGAACATCCCTACTGCCTCTGATCTGGCAGACTCACTAAACACAAATGCTTTGTTTGTAAATTGTCTGAGTGTTGGAGTGTGCCTCTGGCTGAACGTACATTTTAAAAACAAGAAAATTGTCTGGTTTGCTTTATGTATGGAATTTGAAATTGATTTATACTTGTACTTTTACTTTTGATACTTAAGTATATTTTAGCAATTACATTTACTTTTGATACTTAAGTATATTTAAAACCAAATACTTTTAGACTTTTACTCAAGTAGCATTTTACTGGGTGACTTTCACTTTTAGTTGAGTCATTTTCTATTAAGGGATCTTTACTTTTACTCAAGTATGACAATTGGGTACTTTTTCCACCACTGGAGTTAATATCGTCATGGACGGCAGAAAAGGACTGGAGACGGACATCGGAGTGGGAAAACAACGTGATTAAAAAGGAGGAATATACAGTGATTAAAGGAAAGGACATTTATTCAACTGTGAAGACAAACCTTTTAATTAAATCTGCTAAATGAGCGAACTTAGGAGGAAACGTCAGTGAGTGAAGTGAATGAAGATCACGTGACTGAGGAAAATATTGCTTTGGTTGAGGACAATATTGAAGTGAGTGACAATCAGGAGCTTATTGAGAAATGAACAATTATTGGAATTGTTGGAAACATTGGACAGTTTGATGAAAGTATTGATCAGTGGAGCTCATATACAGAATGGTTTGAATATTTTGTTCTTCTAAATGACATGGATGAGGACAACATTGTGCCTACATGTTTTAGTGTAATGGGGCCAAAGACATTTCATTTACTAGGCAGCCTGCTACAGCCAGACAGAACAGGTAATAAGACGTATGGGGATATTGTGGAGATACTTAAAGGACATTTTTCACCAGAACCACTAGTTTATGCTGAAAGGTTCAGGTTCCACAGGAGACATCAGGAAGAGGGAGAATCAGTAACAATGTTTGCTGCTGCATTAAAGAAACTACCAGAACACTGAGTTTTAATGCTGTTCTAAATGACATCATTAGAGACAGACTAGTATTTGGGCTACGGAGTGAAGCTACACAAAAGAGACTGTTGACTGAAAGTCATCTGACCTTGGCAAAGGACATTGAAATCAGTGTGTCCATGGAACTAGCTGCTAAAGAGGCTCACCAGTTGAGTTCATCAGGAACTTAGTGGGTTCATCTAACAATCCTAATCATCAGCTGATACATTTTAATCTCATACACAGGGTAAACCTTCCACCTAGAAAACATAGTTTAATTAACATATTAACCTCTCTTCTGTGTGATCTATGTAATCAATTTAAGGTTGTGTATTTATTTTTCTCAGTTCACCTTGTGTTATTGAACGTAGCCCTGTTTCTTTGTGATCTTGAACGTAGCCCTGTTTCTTTGTGTTCTTGAACGTAGCCCTGTTTCTTTGTGTTCTTGAACGTAGCCCTGTTTCTTTGTGCTCTTGAACGTAGCCCTGTTTCTTTGTGTTCTTGAACATAGCCCTGTTTCTTTGTGTTCTTGAACGTAGCCCTGTTTCTTTGTGTTCTTGAACGTAGCCCTGTCTTTCATTTTTGTTCATTGATTCCACCTGTGTTAGTTACTCACCTGGTCTCATCAGCTCCTTATTTAGTTCAGTTCATTCTGTTTGTGCCTTGTGAGGTATTGTTTGTTTTGACTCTACTAAGCCTTTTCCTAGCTCGTTTGTGAGAACCAGTTATAGCCTTCAGTCCTAGTTTTGATTCTCCTGCCTGTTTGCCTACCTGTGTATGACCATTGCCTGCCTGTGACCACGATTCCTGTCTTCTGTAAAGGCGTAATAAACACCTGCCGCTCTGCGCGTGAATCTACACCTTTTTCTCCCTGAGTATTACATTTTTATTTTTTATTTTTATTTTTAGTCATTTAGCAGACGCTCTTATCCAGAGTTAGTGAGTGCATACATTATTATTATTATTATAAAAAAAATAAAAAATTCATACTGGCCCCCTGTGGGAATCGAACCCACAACCCTGGCGTTGCCAACGGCATGCTCCACCAACTGAGCTACATCCCTGCCGGCCATTCCCTCCCCTACCCTGGATGACGCTGGGCCAATTGTGCGCCGCCCCATGGGTCTCCCGGTCGCGGCCGGCTACAACAGAGCCTTGATTCGAACCAGGATCTCTCGTAGCACAGCCTTAGACCACTGCGCCACTCGGGAGAGTACTGTAATTAAAATTAATTACAGTACCCTAATGTTAAGTGTCATAAATGTATAGTTATTAGGTGCTGACATCTTTAAAGATAATAAGAAAGAGGGAAAAAGATAGAAACTAAATGAAATGATGAAAGTATAAAATAGTAACCATCTGGTGAGCTAATACCCTGACCCTACCACAAACCCACCAACCCCCTCCCCAACTGAGGGAGTTAATATACCATACCCTTAGACGCTAGTCTTTAAGCTAGATGTACCTGCTATGCATAGCATCGCCCCAAAGAGGTTCATTCTAAATTATATGTATATGGCATTAGAAGTGCATTGACTGTTCCCTGTAACATGAATATATTGTCAGTCGAGTCACAAAATACAATTTGAATCAAAGCGACAAACATCGGC
>NW_028162628.1:0-2500 GCF_964263955.1 Coregonus lavaretus
CTCTTTCTCTCTCTCTCTCTCTCTCTCTCTTCTCTCTCTCTCTCTCTCTCTCTCTCTCTCTCTCTCTCTCTCTCTCTCTCTCTCCCTGTTTCTCTCTCTCTCTCTCTGTCTTTCTGTCTCTCTCTGTCTCTCAACCCTCCCCCACTCTCTCTCTCTCTTTCTCTCTCTCTCTCTCTCTCTCTGCGTCGCGCTATCTCTTCTCTCTCTCTCTCTCTCTCTCTCTCTCTCTCTCTCTCTCTCTCTCTCTCTCTCTCTCTCTCTCTCTCTCTCTCTCTCTCTCTCTCCCTGTTTCTCTCTCTCTCTCTCTGTCTTTCTGTCTCTCTCTGTCTCTCACCCTCCCCACTCTCTCTCTCTCTTTCTCTCTCTCTCTCTCTCTCTCTCTCTCTCTCTCTCTCTCTCCTCTCTCTCTCTCTCTCTCTCTCTCTCTCTCTCTCTCTCTCTCTCTCTCTCTCTCTCTCTCTCTCCTCTTCTCTCTCTCTCTCTCCTCTCTCCCCTCTCCCTCTCTCTCTCTTTCTGTCTCTCTCTGTCTCTCAACCCTCCCCCCACTCTCTCTCTCTCTCTCTCTCTCCTCTCTCTCTCTCTCTCTCTCTCTCTCTCTCTCTCTCTCTCCCTGTTCTCTCTCTCTCTCTCTCCTCTGTCTCTCTCTGTCTCTCCTCCTCTCTCTCATCTCTCTCTTCTCTCTCTCTCTCTCTCTCTCTCTCTCTCTCTCTCTCTCTCTCTCTCTCTCTCTCTCTCTCTCTCTCTCTCTCTCTCTCTCTCTCTCTCTCTCTCTCTCTCTCTCCCTGTTTCTCTCTTCCTCTCCCAGTTCGAGTGCCATCTCTGTGGTCAAGATTCTCAGGGTTCTCAGAGTGCTCAGGCCTCTTCGAGCCATAAACAGAGCCAAGGGACTGAAGGTAAGTGTGTGTGTGTGTGTGTGTGTGTGTGTGTGTGTGTGTGTGTGTCTGTGTGTCTGTGTGTGTGTGTGTGTGTGAGTGAGTGTGTGTGAGTGTGTGTGTGTGTGTGTGTGTGTGTGTGTCTGTGTGTGTGTGTGTGTGTGTGTGTGTGTGTGTGTGTGTGTGTGTGTGTGTGTGTGTGTGTGTGTGGTCTGTGTGTGTGTGTGTGTGTGTGTGTGTGTGTGTGTGTGTGTGTGTGTCTGTGTGTGTGTGTGTGTGTGTGTGTGTGTGTGTGAGTGTGTGTGTGTGTGTGTGTGTGTGTGTGTGTGGGGGGGGGGGGGGGGGGGTTATATACTTGTTTGTTTACCTGCCATTGCCTAGCAACTGTGTTCTGTCCATCAGCATGTGGTCCAGTGCGTGTTTGTAGCGATCAAGACCATCGGTAACATCATGATCGTCACCACTCTACTACAGTTCATGTTCGCCTGCATCGGAGTCCAGCTCTTCAAGGTAACATGTATATATATATATATACAGTGCCACCAATTTGTGCAAGTTCTCCCACTTAAAAAGATGAGATAGGCCTGTAATTTTCATCATAGGTACACGTCAACTATGACAGACAAATTGAGAGAGAAAAAATCCAGAAAATCACATTGTAGGATTTTTAATGAATTTATTTGCAAATTATGGTGGAAAATAAGTATTTGGTCACCTACAAACAAGCAAGATTTCTGGCTCTCACAGACCTGTAACTTCTTCTTTAAGAGGCTCCTCTGTCCTCCACTCGTTACCTGTATTAATGGCACCTGTTTGAACTTGTTATCAGTATAAAAGACACCTGTCCACAACCTCAAACAGTCACACTCCAAACTCCACTATGGCCATGACCAAAGAGCTGTCAAAGGACACCAGAAAACAAAATTGTAGACCTGCACCAGGCTGGAAGACTGAATCTGCAATAGGTAAGGAGCTTGGTTTGAGAGAAATCAACTGTGGGAGCAATTATTAGGAAATGGAAGACATACAAGACCACTGATAATCTCCCTCGATCTGGGGCTCCACGCAAGATCTCTCACCCGTGGGGTCAAAATGATCACAAGAACGGTGAGCAAAAATCCCAGAACCACACAGGGGGACCTAGTGAATGACCTGCAGAGAGCTGGACCAAAGTAACAAAGCCTACCATCAGTAACACACTACGCCGCCAGGGACTCAAATCCTGCAGTGCCAGACGTGTCCCCCTGCTTAAGCCAGTACATGTCCAGGCCCGTCTGAAGTTTGCTAGAGTGCATTTGGATGATCCAGAAGAGGATTGGGAGAATGTCATATGGTCAGATGAAACCAAAATAGAACTTTTTGGTAAAACTCAACTCGTCGTGTTTGGAGGACAAAGAATGCTGAGTTGCATCCAAAGAACACCAATACCTAGTGTGAAGCATGGGGGTGGAAACATCATGCTTTGGGCTGTTTTTCTGCAAAGGGACCAGGACGACTGATCCGTGTAAAGGAAAGAATGAATGGGGCCATGTATCATGAGATTTTGAGTGAAAACCTCCTTCCATCAGCAAGGGCATTGAAGATGAAACGTGACTGGGTCATTCAGCATGACAATGATCCCAAACACA
>NW_028162628.1:7500-18052 GCF_964263955.1 Coregonus lavaretus
AAGCACTGTACCCACTTACTCTTTCCTGCTCCCGTTTTCCTGACCTGGTATGGTCATGGTCTTGGTCTTGGTTTGGTCTTGGTCTTGGTCTTGGTCTTGGTCTTGGTCATGGTCATGGTCTTGGTCTTGGTCATGGTCATGGTCTTGGTCTTGGTCTTGGTCTTGGTCTTTGTCTTGTTCATGGTAATGTCTTGGTCTTGGTCTTGGTCTTGGTCTTGGTCTTGGTCTTGGTCATGGTCATGGTCTTGGTCATGGTCTTGGTCTTGGTCTTGGTCATGGTCTTGGTCTTGGTCTTGGACATGGACATGGTCATGGTAATGTCTTGGTCTTGGTCTTGGTCTTGGTCATGGTAATGTCTTGGTCTTGGTCTTAGTCTTGGTCTTGGTCTTTGTCTTGGTCATGGTCATGGTCATGGTAATGTCTTGGTCTTGGTCTTGGTCATGGTCTTGGTCTTGGTCATGGTCATGGTCTTGGTCATGGTCTTGGTCATGGTCTTTGTCATGGTCTTGGTCATGGTCATGGTCATGGTAATGTCATGGTCTTGGTCTTGGTCTTGGTCTTGGTCATGGTCATGGTCTTGGTTTTGGTTATGGTCTTGGTCTTGGTCTTGGTCTTGGTCATGGTCTTGGTCTTGGTCATGGTCATGGTCATGTCTTGGTCTTGGTCTTGGTCTTGGTCTTGGTCATGGTAATGTCTTGGTCTTGGTCTTGGTCTTGGTCTTGGTAATGTCTTGGTCTTGGTCTTGGTCATGGTAATGTCTTGGTCTTGGTCTTGGTCTTGGTCTTGGTCTTGGTCTTGGTCATGGTAATGTCTTGGTCTTGGTCTTGGTCATGGTCATGGTCATGGTCTTGGTCTTGGTCATGGTCATGGTCTTGGTCTTGGTATTGGTCTTGGTCTTGGTCTTGGTCATGGTCTTGGTCTTGGTCATGGTCATGGTCTTGGTCTTGGTCTTGGTCTTTGTCTTGTTCATGGTAATGTCTTGGTCTTGGTCTTGGTCTTGGTCTTGGTCATGGTCATGGTCTTGGTCATGGTCTTGGTCTTGGTCTTGGTCATGGTCTTGGTCTTGGTCTTGGACATGGACATGGTCATGGTAATGTCTTGGTCTTGGTCTTGGTCTTGGTCATGGTCATGGTCTTGGTCTTGGTCATGGTCTTGGTCTTGGTCTTGGTCTTTGTCTTGTTCATGGTAATGTCTTGGTCTTGATCTTGGTCTTGGTCTTGGTCATGGTCATGGTCTTGGTCATGGTCTTGGTCTTGATCTTGGTCTTGGTCATGGTCTTGGTCTTGGTCTTGGACATGGACATGGTCATGGTAATGTCTTGGTATTGGTCTTGGTCTTGGTCTTGGTCTTGGTCATGGTAATGTCTTGGTCTTGGTCTTGGTCTTAGTCTTGGTCTTTGTCTTGGTCATGGTCATGGTCATGGTAATGTCTTGGTCTTGGTCTTGGTCATGGTCTTGGTCTTGGTCTTGGTCATGGTCTTGGTCATGGTCTTGGTCATGGTCTTTGTCATGGTCTTGGTCATGGTCATGGTAATGTCATGGTCTTGGTCTTGGTCTTGGTCATGGTCATGGTCTTGGTCTTGGTTTTGGTTATGGTCTTGGTCTTGGTCTTGGTCATGGTCTTGGTCTTGGTCATGGTCATGGTCATGTCTTGGTCTTGGTCTTGGTCTTGGTCTTGGTCATGGTAATGTCTTGGTCTTGGTCTTGGTCTTGGTCTTGGTCTTGGTCTTGGTAATGTCTTGGTCTTGGTCTTGGTCATGGTAATGTCTTGGTCTTGGTCTTGGTCTTGGTCTTGGTCTTGGTCATGGTTTTGGTCATGGTTTTGGTCATGGTTTTGGTCATGGTCTTGGTCCAACCTACACTGGTTAATTTTATGCAGCACCTGAGTCAATTTGAGTGTGCATAAAATACTTTCCTTTCAAAGCGGTGAAGTATCCCAGAATATGACTACTCCTCTGTCTGTCTGTCTACCCGTCTGCCTATCTCTGTCTGTCTGTCTGACTGACTAGCCTGTCTGTCTGATTATCTCTGCCTATCTGTCTGATTATCTCTGCCTGTCTGTCTGATTATCTCTGCCTGTCTGTCTGATTATCTCTGCCTGTCTGTCTGATTATCTCTGCCTGTCTGTCTGATTATCTCTGCCTGTCTGTCTGATTATCTCTGCCTGTCTGTCTGATTATCTCTACCTGTCTGTCTGATTATCTCTGCCTGTCTGTCTGATTATCTCTGCCTGTCTGTCTGATTATCTCTACCTGTCTGTCTGATTATCTCTACCTGTCTGTCTGATTATCTCTGCCTGTCTGTCTGATTATCTCTGCCTGTCTGTCTGATTATCTCTGTCTGTCTGTCTGACTGACTAGCCTGTCTGTCTGATTATCTCTGCCTATCTGTCTGATTATCTCTGCCTGTCTGTCTGATTATCTCTGCCTGTCTGTCTGATTATCTCTGCCTGTCTGTCTGATTATCTCTGCCTGTCTGTCTGATTATCTCTGCCTGTCTGTCTGATTATCTCTGCCTGTCTGTCTGATTATCTCTACCTGTCTGTCTGATTATCTCTGCCTGTCTGTCTGATTATCTCTGCCTGTCTGTCTGATTATCTCTACCCATCTGTCTGTCTGTCTGTCTGTCTGTCTGTCTGTCTGTCTGATTATCTCTCTCTCTATGTGTATTATACAGCATTATGAGCAGTCCAAGGTGTTCAGTCATGTGATGGACATCCTTAACATGGTCTTCACTGGTCTCTTCACTGTAGAGATGCTACTCAAGCTGCTGGCTCTACGACTCAGGGTAAGAGCCTAACCCTAACCCCTAACCCCTAACCCCTAGCCCCTAACCCCTAACCCCTGACCCCTAACCCCTGACCCCTAACCCTCCTCCCCTCCTCCTCCTCCAACCCCCCCCCCCCCCCCCATTATTTCGTTCTTGTAATAAATAAATAATTATCTTTGTCTCTGTGCAGCATTATTTCATAGATGCCTGGAACTCTTTTGATGCTCTGATCGTGGTGGGCAGTGTCGTGGATATTGTGGTGACAGAATTCAGCGTAAGACCACTGATACACTGATAATCCTTAACTGACAATTAAATAACAATATAACATCTAATTGTATTTGTCACATGCGCCGAATACAACAGGTGTAGAAATGCTTACTTAAAAGCGCTTAACCAACAATGAAGAATGTTTTTTAAAATAAGAAAATATTTGCAAAAAAAAAGATTCACTAAATAAACTAAAGTTAAAAAGTAACACAATAAAATAACAATAACGAGGCTATATACAGGGGGTACTGGTACCGTGTCAATGTGTGGGGGTACAGATTAGTCGAGGTAAATTGAGGTAATATGTACATGTAGGTAGGGGTAAAGTGACTATGCATAGATAATAAACAGCGAGTAGCAGCAGCGTAAAAAAAGGGGGGGGGGGGGGTTAATGAAAATAGTCCAGGTAGCCATTTGATTAACCGTTTAGCAGTCTAATGGCTTGGGGGTAGAAGCTGTTAAGGAGCCTTTGGGGCCTAGACTTGTCGCTCCGGTTGTCCTGGCACCACAATGCCAGGTCTCTGACCTCCTCCCTATAGACTGTCTCATCGTTGTCGGTGATCAGACCTACCACTGTTGTGTCGTCGGCAAACTTAATGATGGTGTTGGAGTCGTGCCTGGCCATGCAGTCATGGGTGAACAGGGAGTACAGGAGGGGACTGAGCACGCACCCCTGAGGGGCCCCCGTGTTGAGGATCAGGGTGACAGATGTGTTGTTGCCTACCCTTACCACCTGGGGGCGGCCCGTCAGGAAGTCCAGGATCCAGTTGCAGAGGGAGGTGTTTAGTCCCAGGGTCCTTAGCTTAGTGATGAGCTTTGAGGGCACTATGGTGTTGAACGTTGAGCTGTAGTCGATTAACAGCATTCTCACGTAGGTGTTTGTCCAGGTGGGAAAGGGCAGTGTGGAGTGCGATGGAGATTGCTTTATCTGTGGGGCGATATGCGAATTGTAGTGGTCTAGGGATTCTGGGATGATGGTGTTGATGTGAGCCATAACCAGCCTTTCAAAGCACTTCATGGCTACAGACGCTATCTAGCTAACAGTACGCTTTAACTTGCAATGAAAATGACTTTCAGACTAAATTAGAAATGTATAATATTTGTAAATGTAGCTAGACTCTTACCCGTATACATGGATGAATGCTTCACGGCAGACTGGAACCATTTAACTCAGTTTTGTTTGTAGCTACATCTTGTTTGGCCAGCGTTGTGTCAAGTTACCGTGGCGTGTGCAGAAAGTAGCCCATAACAACTTTTTCCAAATGATATGTCGATAAGCGCCTGCTAAATTCAGGGCATCAATGTTGTTGAGAAAAAAAGCACACATTTTGTAGTTCTCGATGGCTAACGTTATGTCTTTCAAAAAAGCAGCAGTAGAAAGGATTATCAACACATACTGAGCATCTCACGTTATAGACAGAAGCATGCTACATGGCAGACCAATCCAAACTCATCTCCCGGCATGTCTTAGCCCATCCATTATCTCAGCCAATCATGGCTAGCGGGAACGTTCCTGTCTTTTTCCATGGCTAAACCAACTAGGCAACTATTTAACAATTTCAGTTTTCTATTTACAGATAGAATAAGGCATATGAATGAATTAAGTCACATAAAAGTTCACATGTTCCAGAAGGCATTTCCAAAAGACGTTCAAATTCCTGTTAAGTAGTTACTAGCTTCCTGAAACGGGTCACATATAGGGATACTTCCTATAATACTGTAAGAACGTTAAAGTGATGAAGATGATTTGAGTTGTTGTTGTGACTTCATCCTCTTATCAATCCACGTCTTATCTCTTTGATAATGGAGCTTGCTGTGGGGTCAGGTAATGTTAGACAGATTTAGTCTAGACGATTATAATAGATTATATTATGGTAGATTTAGATAGCAATTTAGAGTTACATCATAGATAATGTAAAGTACCTTCCCAGCAAACCTGGAAACGTTCCCAGAACATTAGCTAAGATTCCCATTAAGTTTCTAGTTAGGGTTGTATCTAACATTAGGATGATGATAGCATCCCAAAAACATTATTTTTTATTTTTTATTTTATTTTATTTATGTTTTAAATGAAATACCCTTGGAATGTTCTCCTAATAACCACCACAGAACATTACCCAAAAAGTTATCCTTAGGTTTCCAGGTAATGTAATAACACAATGTACCAGTTATGTTTTCCCAGTAAATCAAATCAAATCAAGTTTTATTGGTCACATACACATGTTTAGCAGATGTTATTGCGGGTGTAGCGCAATGCTTGTGTTCCTAGCGCCAACGGTGCAGTAGTATCTATAACAATTCACAACAATACACAAATCTCAAAGTAAAATAATGGAATTAAGAAATATAGAAATATTAGGACGAGCAATGTCGGAGTGGCATTGACTAGAATACTGTAGAATACAATATATACATATGAGATGAGTAAAACATTATGTAAACATTATTAAAATGACCAGTGTTCCATTATTAAAGTGACCAGTGATTCCATGTCTATGTACATAGGGCAGCGGCCTCTAAGGTGCAGGGTTGAGTAACCGGGTGGTAGCCGGCTAGTGACAGTGACTAAGTTCAGGGCAGGGTACTGGGTGGAGGCAGAATAGTGGTGATTATTTAACAGTCTGATGGTCTTGAGATAGAAGCTGTTTTTCAGTCTCTCGGTCGCAGCTTTGATGCACCTGTAATGACCTCGCCTTCTGGACAATAGCGGGTTTGAACAGGCCGTGGCTCGGGTGGTTGATGTCCTTGATTATCTTTTTGGCCTTCCTGTGAGGGCAGGCAGTGTGGCCCCGGTGATGCGTTGGGCAGACTGCACCACCCTCTGGAGAGCCCTGCGGTTGCGGGCGGTGCAGTTGCCATACCAGGCAGTGATACAGCCCGACAGAATGCTCTCAATGGTGCATCTGTAAACGTTTGTGAGGGTCTTAGGGGCCAAGCCAAATTTCTTCAGCCTCCTGAGGTTAAAGAGGCGCTGTTACGTCTTCTTCACCACACTGTCTGTGTGGGTGGACCATTTCAGATTGTCAGTGATGTGTACGCCGAGGAACTTGAAGCTTTTCACCCACTCCACTGCTGTCCCATCGATGTGGATCGGGGCGTGCTCCCTCTGCTGTCTCCTGAAGTCCACGATAATAATATAATAATAATATAATAATATGCCATTTAGCAGACGCTTTTATCCAAAGCGACTTACAGTCATGTGTGCATACATTTTTACGTATGGGTGGTCCCAGGGATCGAACCCACTACCCTGGCGTTACAAGCACCATGCTCTACCAATTGAGCTACAGAGGAACACACGATCAGCTCCTTCATTTTGTTGATGTTGAGGGAGAGGTTATTTTCCTGGCCCCACTCTACCAGGGCCCTCACCTCCTCCCTGTAGGCTGTCTCGTCATTGTTGGTAATCAGGCCTACTACTGTTGTGTTGTCTGCAAACTTGATGATTGAGTTGGAGGCGTGCTTGGCCATACAGTCATGGGTGAACAGGGAGAACAGGAGGGGGCTGAGCACGCACCCTTGTGGGGACCCAGTGTTGAGGATCAGCGAAGTGGAGGTGTTGTTTTCTACCTTCACCACCTGGGGGCAGCCCGTCTGGAAGTCCAGGACCCAGTTGCACAGGGCGGGGTTTAGACCCAGGGCCCCGAGCTTAATGATGAGCTTGGAGGGTACTATGGTGTTGAATGCTGAGCTATAGTCAATGAACA
Source organism: Coregonus lavaretus (assembly GCF_964263955.1). Classification (NCBI taxonomy): domain Eukaryota; kingdom Metazoa; phylum Chordata; class Actinopteri; order Salmoniformes; family Salmonidae; genus Coregonus; species Coregonus lavaretus. Next base: position 14,246 of record NW_028162628.1, read on the forward strand.
GCATTCTTACATAGGTATTCCTCTTGTCGCATCGTCTGTGGATCTATTGGGGCGGTGTGCAAATTGGGGGCGGTGTTTAGCTTGTCTGGGAGCAAGACGTCAGTGTCCGCGATGTGGTTTTCCTTTTGTAGTCCATGATTGTCTGTAGACCCTGCCACATACGTCTCATGTCTGAGCCGTTAAATTAGGACTCCACTTTGTCTCTGTACTGATGTTTTGCCTGTTTGATTGCCTTACAGAGGGCATAACTACACTGTTTGTATTCTGCCATATTCCCAGTCACCTTGCCGTGGTTAAATGCGGTGGTTCACGCTTTCAGTTTTGCGGGAATGCTGCCATCTATCCACGGTTTCTGGTTAGGGTAGGTTTGAATGTCTATTTACATAGACATGGAATCACTGGTCACTTTAATAATGGAACACTGGTCACTTTAATAATGTTTACATACTATTTTGCTCATTTCATATGTATATACTGCATTCTACTGTATTCTAGTCAATGCCACTCCGACATTGCTCGTCCTAATATTTATATATTTCTTAATTCCATTATTTTACTTTGAGATTTTGTGTGTATTTTTGTGAATTTTTTGATACTACTGCACTGTTGGAGCTAGGAACACAAGCATTGCGCTACACCCGCAACAGCATCTACTAAATATGTGTATGTGACTAATATCATTTTATTTAATTTTAACAACATCCCCTTTACACTTCCTGATGAACTCAGTCACTGTGTCAGTGTATACGTCAATGTTATTCTCAGAGGCAACCTGGGAACATTTCCCAGTCCACGTGATCAAAACAGTCTTGAAGTATTGATTCTGATTAGTCAGTCCAGCGTTGAATAGACCTTAGCACGGGTACTTCCTGTTTGAGTTTCTGCCTATAGGAAGGTAGGAGCAGAATGGAGTCGTGATCTGATTTGCCAAAGGGAGGGCGGGGGAGGGCCTTGTAGCCATCCTGGAAGGGAGAGTAACAATGGTCAAGAGTTTTTTAAGCGCGAGCACTACAGGCAATCTGTTGATAGAACTTTGGTAGCGTCTTCCTCAAATTTGCTTTGTTAAAGTCCCCAGCTACAATAAATACGGCCTCAGGATATGTGGTTTCCAGTTTGCACAATGTCCAGTGTAGTTCCTTGAGGGCCGTCGTGGTATCGGCTTGAGGGGGAATATACACGGCTGGGACTATAACCAAAGAGAATTCTCTTGGGAGGTAATAAGGTCGGTATTTGATTGTGACGTATTCTAGGTTGGGTGAACAAAATGACTTGAGTTCCTGTACATTATCACAATCACACCATGAGTAGTTAATCATGAAACATACACCTCCGCCTTTCTTCTTCCCAGAGAGTTCTTTATTCTTGTCTGCGAGATGTACTGAGAACCCAGCTGGCTGTATGGACGGGGACAGTATATCTGGAGAGAGCCATGATTCCGTGAAACATGTATGTTACAGTCCCTGATGTCTCTCTGGAAGGAGATCCTCGCCCTGAGCTTATCTACTTTATTGTCCAGAGACTGAATATTAGAATAACGAGGCAAGCAACACGCATGAGAGAACCAGCTGTTCCATAGCCGATATGAGTAAGACCTTTAAACAGTTCAACATTCACAAGGCCAGACGGATTACCAAGACGTGTACTCAGAGCATGCACAGATAACTGGCAAGTGTCTTCACTGACATCTTCAAACTCTCCCGGACCGAGTCTGTAATACCTACATGTTTCAAGCAGACCACCATAGTCCCTTTGCCCAAGAACGGCAAGGTAAACTGCCTAAATGACTACCGCCCTGTAGCACTGACGTCTGTAGCCATGAAGTGCTTTGAAAGGCTGGTCATGGCTCACATCAACACCATCATCCCGGAAACCCTACACCCACTCCAATTTGCATACCGCCCCAACAGATCCACAGATGACGCAATCTCAATTGCACTCCACACTGCCCTTTCCCACCTGGACAAAATGAACACCTATGTGAGAATGCTGTTCATTGACTACAACTCAGCGTTCAACACCATAGTGCGCACAAAGCTCATCACTAAGCTAAGGACCCTGGGACTAAACACCTCCCTCTGCAACTGGATCCTGGACTTCCTGACGGGCCGCCCCCAGGTGGTAAGGGTAGGTAACAACACATCTGCCACGCTGATCCTCAACATGGGGGCCCCTCAGGGGTGCGTGCTTAGTCCCCTCCTGTACTCCCTGTTCACCCCCGACTGTGTGGCCACGCACGACTCCAACACCATCATTAAGTTTGCCAACGACTCAGCGGTCAGAGGCAGTGTGGTGCAAGGACAACAACCTGTCCTTTAACGTGAGCAAGACAAAGGAGCTGATCGCGGACTACAGGAAATGGAGGGCTGAACACGCCCCCATTCACATCTACGGGGCTGTATTGGAGCGGGTCGAAAACTTCAAGTTCCTTGGTGTCCACATCACCAACAAACTATCATGGTCCAAACACACCAAGACAGTTGTGAAGAGGGCACGACAATGCCTATTCCCCCTCAGGAGACTGAAAAGATTTGGCATGGGTCACCAGATCCTCAAAAAGTTATACACCATCGAGAGCAACCTGACTGGTTGCATCACCTCCTGGTATGGCAACTGCTCGGCATCCGACTTTAAGGCGTTACAGAGGGTAGTGCGTACGGACCAGTACATCACTGGGGCCAAGCCTCCAGGACCTCTATACCAGGCGGTGTCAGAGGAAGGCCCTCAAAATTGTCAAAGACTCCAGCCACCCAAGTCATAGACTGTTCTCCCTGCTACCGCATTGCAAGCGGTACCAAAGCGCCAAGTCTAGGACCAAAAGGTTCCTTAACAGCTTCTACCCCCAAGCCATAAGACTGCTGAACAATTAATCAAATGGCCATCCAGACGACAGCCCCCCCCCCCCCCTGCTACTCGTTGTTTATTATCTCGACTAACCTGGACCCCTGCACATTGACTCGGTACCGGTACCCCCTGTATATAGCCTCGTTATTACCTGGACTAACCTGTACCCCTGCACATTGACTCGGTACCGGTACCCCCTGTATATAGCCTCGTTATTACCTGGACTAACCTGTACCCCTGCACATTGACTCAGTACCGGTACCCCCTGTATATAACCTCGTTTTTACCTGGACTAACCTGTACCCCCACACATTGACTCGGTACCGGTACCCCCTGTATATAGCCTCGTTATTTTTTTATTATTTTTTATTTTATTTTTTTACTTTAGTTTATTTAGTAAATATTTTCTTAACTCTATTTACTTAAAACTGCATTGTTGGTTAAGGGCTTGTAAGTAAGCATTTCACTGCTGTATTCGGCGCATGTAACAAATAAAATGTGATTTGATTTGAACTTGTCAACACATTTGTGTATAATTTTTCTTCAAGCATAATGATATTCACAATACACCACACTATACCTGGGTTGAAGGTTTTGGTGTGAAAACAGCTAACATAAAGCTAGAATCCTTTGTTGCTACATACATTTTTTGACTTAAAAAATGTATTATATACGTGTATACCCATTGAAGAATATAACTCATCAGCTTAGTTAAACTGTCATACTCCATCAGAACTTAAAATATAAACTTGTTTTACTCCAATGTTTGTAAACAACGAAAATGTAAACAAGTACTGTATAGCCTCAAAACATGGTTAAAACTACACATTTGATATCATGGATGGTCAGTCCTTGCATCCATAGCTCTGTCTATGATTTTGAGAGTGGTTACATTTCTCCAGCCCCATCCCTTAGCTTTTTAGCGGAACAATCCTTATTGTTTAAATTAAGGATTGCAGCTTTAAC
>NW_028162627.1:0-53520 GCF_964263955.1 Coregonus lavaretus
TGGATAATGTGTAGTACCGTATTTTCCGCACTATAAGGCGCACCGGATTATAAGGCGCACCTTCAATGAATGGCCTATTTTAGAACTGTTTTCATATATAGGGCGCACCGGATTATAAGGCGCATAGAATAGAAGATACTGTAGTCAAACGAATTGACTGGGGTTGCGTTATGCATCCACTAGATGGAGCTGTGCTAAAAGGAATGTCAACAAAACAGTCAGATAAAGTCAAACTTTATTAAGCGTTCTGACAACTCCGTTCACTCCCATGGTAATGTTGTTCAAACGTTAATGTGCATATTAACAATATCTCCCAGCCTTGCTCACTCTTCTCCCAAACGTGGAGGGGAACCTTTCCCTGATTCAGTAAACACGTAGTAAAAGAAACAGTCTGATACCACTAAATCAAACGTTAGTGCATAACTCAACATTGTTCAGTTACATATAACACGTAAAGCTCACTTTTTCAGTTCATTCCCCATCCACGAACCCCTCGAATTCTTCTTCTTCAGTGTCCGAATTGAACAGTTGGGCGACTACGGCATCCAACCTGCCCGGCTCCCTCTCGTCATTATCCGAGTCAGTGTCGCTGCTGTTGCCTGGCAGTTCAGAGATTATTCCTGCCTTCGTGAAAGCTTTGACCACAGTTGAGACCGATATATCAGCCCAGGCATCCACGATCCATTGGCAGATAGTGGCGTAAGTCGCCCGGCGCTGTCTCCCCGTCTTGGTGAACGTGTGTTCGCCTTCTGTCATCCACTGCTCCCACGCAGCTCGCAGTCTAGCTTTGAACGCCCTGTTGACACCAATATCTAGCGGCTGGAGTTCTTTAGTTAATCCACCCGGAATGACGGCAAGCTCCGAATTAGTTTGCTTCACTTGTTTTTTGACAGCATCGGTGATATGGGCGCGCATTGAGTCGTAGATCAATAGGGACGGAGCTGTGTGGAAAAAGCCACCCGGTCTCTTGACGTAAATTTCTCTCAGCCACTCACTCATCTTTTCCTCATCCATCCATCCCTTCGGGCTAGCTTTGATGACGACGCCGGCTGGAAAGTTCTCTTTTGGCAAGGTCTTCCTCTTGAAAATAATCATGGGTGGAAGTTTCTGGCCATTAGCCTGGCAGGCGAGAACTACAGTGAAGGATGACTTCTCATTCCCTGTGGTACGTACAGACACCGTACTGGTCCCCGTTTTCTCCACAGTGCGGTTCACGGGAATATCAAAGGTGAGTGGAACCTCGTCCATGTTGGTGATGTGCTCTGGCCGGATCTTCTTTTCAGTGATCTTCTTTTTGCAGTATGCGCGGAAAGTGACCAGCTTTTCTTGGTAATCTTTTGGCAGTTGCTGCGAGACGGTAGTTCGTGTGCGGATGGAGAGATTACGTCTTTTCATAAAACGAAAGCACCAAGAAGGACCGCCTCGAAATTCATCGATTGTCATGTCCCGTGCTAGCGCTGTTGCCTTCATTCGAATAGTGACTGTAGAGACGCTTCTACTTGCTGCTCTCTGTTCAACAACCCACTGTTCGAGTTTGTCCTCTAACTGTGGCCCTCTCGCTTTGTTCCCGCGGAAACTCTGTTTAGTCTTCTTTACTTGGCGCAGGTCATCTTCTTGCTTCCTCCACTTCCGTACCATTGATTCATTAATGTTGAATTCTCTCGCTGCTGCTCTATTGCCATATTCTACTGCATGACCGACAGCCTTGAGCTTGAACTCTGCGTCGTAAGCGTGTCTCTTGAAAGGTGCCATTTTGGGGTCTTTATACACACACAAGTGGTGTGGGACTGTGAGTAAGCACAATACCGGTGTGTACTGGCTACCGTAATGCTGCAAGTGGTGCGGCTTTGTAGTTTACCAGTCGTACTGAAACATTTCATTATTATTAAATTGTTTTTATTGGTTTTTCATACTGAAACATTTTGACAGAGCACCTTGAGCGCCGTGTACAACCAGTATGGATCAACCAATTAACCAATTGATCCATATATAAGGCGCTCCGAATTATAAGGCGCACTGTCGTTTTTTGAGAAAATTAAAGGCTTTTAAGTGCGCCTTATAGTGCGGAAAATACGGTACTTGTAGTATACTGTAGTAAATACTACAGTATTATCCACAAAAAAACACTGTAATAAATACTACAGTAATGTCCTCCAAAACACTACAGTCCGCAAAAACACATCCTTTTTTAACTATAGTAAATACTACAGTATTTAATTTGCATATAACCTGCCCATTCCCCTCCCCCATATTGCAATTTGTGCCATCCATTATTGAGAAACCTACATGCCAAGTATAGACCATATTGCATTCCCTACAGGTTATTGAAAAGAGCAGAAGCGCTGAACTATCTGTTCAGAACCCCCAGTCCTACAGGTTATGGAAAATGTGCTCTTTTAGTATTTCTCTAGTAGGTTTCCTGAAGGAGAAAGCCTCCACTTCTATGTCAAAGATAATACAACAAAAACAGAATAGTAAATACTACAGTAATGTCTGCAAAGATACTACAGTAAATATTACAGTATAGTACAGTCCTCAAAAACACTACAGTATATACTACAGTATATTACAGTCTGCAAAAACACTCCAGTAAATACTACAGTAAATATTGCAGTATAGTACAGTCTGCAAAAACACTACAGTAAATAGTACAGTAATGTCTGCAAAAACACTACAGTAAATACTATAGTATACTACAATCTGCAAAAACACTACATTAATTACTATAGTATATACAGTGAGGGAAAAAAGTATTTGATCCCCTGCTGATTTTGTACGTTTGCCCACTGACAAAGAAATTATCAGTCTATAATTTTAATGGTAGGTTTATTTGAACAGTGAGAGACAGAATAACAACAACAAAATCCAGAAAAACGCATGTAAAAAATTTTATAAATTGATTTGCATTTTAATGAGGGAAATAAGTATTTGACCCCCTCTCAATCAGAAAGATTTCTGGCTCCCAGGTGTCTTTTATACAGGTAACGAGCTGAGATTAGGAACACACTCTTGTTACCTGTATAAAAGACACCTGTCCACAGAAGCAATCAATCAATCAGATTCCAAACTCTCCACCATGGCCAAAACCAAAGAGCTCTCCAAGGATGTCAGGGACAAGATTGTAGACCTACACAAGGCTGGAATGGGCTACAAGACCATCGCCAAGCAGCTTGGTGAGAAGGTGACAACAGTTGGTGCGATTAAGAAACACAAAATAACTGTCAATCTCCCTCGGCCTGGGGCTCCATGCAAGATCTCACCTCGTGGAGTTGCAATAATCATGAGAACGGTGAGGAATCAGCCCAGAACTACACGGGAGGATCTTGTCAATTATCTCAAGGCAGCTGGGACCATAGTCACCAAGAAAACAATTGGTAACACACTACGCCGTGAAGGACTGAAATCCTGCAGCGCCCGCAAGGTCCCCCTGCTCAAGAAAGCACATATACAGGCCCGTCTGAAGTTTGCCAATGAACATCTGAATGATTCAGAGGAGAACTGGGTGAAAGTGTTGTGGTCAGATGAGACCAAAATCGAGCTCTTTGGCATCAACTCAACTCGCCATGTTTGGAGGAGGAGGAATGCTGCCTATGACCCCAAGAACACCATCCCCACCGTCAAACATGGAGGTGGAAACATTATGCTTTGGGGGTGTTTTTCTGCTAAGGGGACTGGACAACTTCACCGCATCAAAGGGACGATGGACGGGGCCATGTACCGTCAAATCTTGGGTGAGAACCTCCTTCCCTCAGCCAGGGCATTGAAAATGGGTTGTGGATGGGTATTCCAGCATGACAATGACCCAAAACACACGGCCAAGGCAACAAAGGAGTGGCTCAAGAAGAAGCACATTAAGGTCCTGGAGTGGCCTAGCCAGTCTCCAGACCTTAATCCCATTGAAAATCTGTGGAGGGAGCTGAAGGTTCGAGTTGCCAAACGTCAGCCTCGAAACCTTAATGACTTGGAGAAGATCTGCAAAGAGGAGTGGGACAAAATCCCTCCTGAGATGTGTGCAAACCTGGTGGCCAACTACAAGAAACGTCTGACCTCTGTGATTGCCAACAAGGGTTTTGCCACCAAGTACTAAGTCATGTTTTGCAGAGGGGTCAAATACTTATTTCCCTCATTAAAATGCAAATCAATTGATAACATTTTTGACATGCATTTTTCTGGATTTTGTTGTTGCTATTCTGTCTCTCACTGTTCAAATAAACCTACCATTAAAATTATAGACTGATCATGTCTTTGTCAGTGGGCAAACGTACAAAATCAGCAGGGGATGAAATACTTTTTTCCCTCACTGTACTACAGATTTATTTTACTACAGTATTTTCACTATAAAGTTAACTTTAAATACTACAGTATACTACAGTAAAAACAGTCCGCAAAAACACTACAGTGAATATTATATAGTATTTTTTCATGTGGGAAGGGCACGCACGCACTCCCATACACACACACACACACACACACACACACACACACACACACACACACACACACACACACACCTGTCCTGAGAGATCACAAGGGTGTTTGAAGCCCTGGACAGTGCTAGTCTTTGTCCCTTAAAGCATCTGAGTAATACAGCTCCTCTGTGTCCCTCCTCTGTGCAGGTTTTGGTTCCGTCTCTACTGGTTCCCTCTGAAGGTCCTGTACGCCACCTGTGTGTCCAGCCTCCAGTCCGTCTCAAACATACCCTTCTATTTCTTCTTCAACTTCCTCCTCTTAACACTCCTCTGCATGAATATCTACTGGTTTTTGGTGAGTATTGGACATCCATCTGCAGCAGCAGGTCACAAATCTCACAGTGGCGTGCACACATACTGTACCGTAGCTCATTTGTCAGATGCTTGGTAAAACAAGACTAATCTAAGTCAGAGAGGGTATTCGCTCACAGATTTATGTTCCTAAGAAGTTAATAACATTGCATGACAGTTCTATGACCGTTGCCTGGTCTTCTTTGTTCCTATTAGCCTCCTCTGTCAGGGGTTGATACAAGCATTAAAAAGAAACTGCACTGACTATGTGACATCAGACCTCTCTCCCCTCTTTAACCCCTGACCCCCCCCCCTCTCTGCCTACAGTTTATAGTGGCGTTTGTAGCGAAGGTCCTGACGGGGCAGATGAAGGGTGTGAAAGACCTGAGGGAGTACGAGGGCGAGGAGGCAGCTCAGAGGGCCGCAGCCCTGCTCAAGGCCCAGCAGCAGCCGCAGGGTGAAGATGCAGGACATCTCAACAACTCTGCTGAAGGGTGAGGAAACACAGTCACACACACACTACTTTACCACGTTGCATTTAACCAGTGGATATGAATCACCAAATTATATGTATTATAGTATACATTACCGTGAATGTTTTACTGTACTGAAGTAATGTCACAACCATACACTATACAGAAATCTCTGGGAGACCATCATTTCAAAACATCCAGAGAGAAAGTTTTTGTCAGGCAAACCTTAAGAGATTATGACCCCTTGGCCTCAGATGACTCTGTAAATTCAATTACTCATGCTGGGGTATCTCAGCTCACAATTCATTGAACACCATGTGTGTCCATAGCCGTCCCAAACCACAATGCCTAATCCCTACTGATTTACCAAAGCAAACCACACCAGCAAACCACACCAAGCCAAAAATCCTCTGCTGAGCCAGCCCTCACATCCACTGCTTAATCCCACTTTATACTACAGCCCGGTCCAAAAACAACCTTGACACTCTTCCCCTCGCCCCGGCCCCTTCATATCTGGATTCAGTGACATACAAGGGCTAGAGGCTAGGCTAGGGGAAGGAAGTAGGGGTTGTTGTTGGACTAGCTCGACCTGTACACTTAGAAAAAGTCTGTCCCCATAGGAGAACCCGTTTTGGTTCCTGGTAGAACCCTTCTTTTTTTCTCTACTGTACAAAGGGTTCTCCTATGGGGACAGAGTGTAGACAACCATTCATCACACTGTAAACCTCATGCCTAAAACAAACCCTTTCCAAACAACCCCTACGCCCTTCAGTTCATGCAGATCTGAAATAACCAGATACAGTAGGTGTGATGAATATGGCAGACTACAGTCGAAAAAAGCGTCAGCCCCATGCAAAGATTCATATTGTTGTTCTGGGACATCCTTGGGGGTAGCTGTCCTCTTTCTTCTTCTTGGAATTCTATTTAGTATTCCTTTAAGCTGATTGGAGGCTGAGGTGGTGCCATCATTATATTGTTATCGGGTTGTGAAGATTGCCATCCACCACACCCATGTTAAATCTTATATCACACCATGCTCCAAAGAGCTCTCCCCTTGAGTAAGTGCCTCTGCTATAGCGTGACACACCTGGATCTGTTCCCAGTCCCCTCTTGTAACCCCAGTAACCTGTGCTCTGTCAGACCATCCAGTATGACCTCAGAGCTGCAGCACGTGGCCTTGTCTTGTGTAACATACAGATAGACAGGATCAACGCGCTGCACTTATTGAGGTGTGATTATGCAGTACGGCCTGACCCAGCCCTTATCTGGCGCCTTTGAACACCAGTGATATCCTTTTGGTTTTACTGTGTGTATGCATATCTGATCACCTTTCCACTAGCTGACAATTGGTCCATTTTCTTCCTCCCTCCTTTCTTCTCACAGGAAGCACGTGCAGAACGGGATCACTAAGGAGAAGCATCTATAATGGCCTCTCTAGCTCCACCTTCTGGCACTTAACTCTGAATGCAAGCAACGCGACCTAGATTGTTTCAGATTTAGGTCTAAGTGACTCAAGGGGTCTCGCGAAAAGGATGAAAAAACAATTGATCATTTTTATTTCGTTTTTTAATTTCAACGTGTTTTATTTGTTTAAAAAAAAAAAGTATATCACTGCGAATGTTATTTCAGGTGACCTTTGTCTTATATTAACATTATGTTTGAAGAAAGAAAAGGTGTGAGTTTTGGGAATGTCCTCTCGTGTAGCCTACCAGGGCGTTTAGAAGTCGTGTCAGCTCTGACCAACACTCGCAAGACAAGGTTGAGCTACTGATGCTTAGGCGTCTAGTCTACACCTATACAAACTAGATAATGTGCACACATTAGAGGACTAAAGCATTCATACAGTAACCATGTCAAAGGTCCTTTCTAGTATAGAGACCTGGATCTGTCTTTTTAAAGAGCGTTCCTCTTAAAAGCGTAGTGGCTTTTTTAGTTCCTATCCCCTCTTACTCCAGGAGTGTATGCTAAAATACTAAAAGGGAAGTATTGTATCATGTTACTACCGCGAGTGTGAGAGTGCATGTTATGAGCTGGTTTTGTTTTACCAACATGTATTGATTTTCATATCATTGCACAGATAGATAGTGAACACAGACATTACCCCAGCCTGACCTGCATTATTTGAAGAGCCACGTAGGTGTAGTATTGATGTGTCTTGTAAATGTGAATGACTCGTGTTCAGATTTTTAAGGGAAACATAAACTCTTTCAACTTTTTTTCTTACTGTCGATAAATACGCATTGGAAATATTGCTTGCATTCCTGTATTGAAAATGTAATGTCACATTTTCTGTTTTTATAGCATCTGTTGTTGCACTGAAATGAAGGCATACAAGCTGATAGCTGGTTAATGACAGCCGATGTAGCTGAAATTGATTGATTGGGTTGAGGATCATCCTTATGATTTCGTTAAAGAAATGAATTTGACTAATCTTAATAACCAATATGTTGGCGGTTCACAGAAAGCAAAGGGCCCTTGTGTAAAAGAAGATCAAAATCAAATATGAAAAACATTTATGCACATATGGTATTCAGGAATGCATGACATTGGAATGGTTTTTAGAATATGCTATGAAGTCATTTTTTAATAACACAAATGAAGAAAGAACTACATAGACTTATTCTTGATCAATGTGCAGAACTCATCTTAAAAAAAAGTCATTTGAGCAGACACCACCACACCATCATACAGTCCAAATGGTTCGGTGTCCTCTTTACATTTGAATGTGCTCCTGGTTGTGTGTGCCTGTGTGCTACAACTGTCCAGGTTTTCTTTGCTGTGACTTATAGGGGGTGCTGTCCTTTTCGATCAAATTCAAGCTCTTTCGTTATGATGAACAGCATGCTTGTGCTGGAACAGGCCACAGATGTGGGCAGGTGGAAATGTCCATAGTTGTGGACGTGTCTTTCAGTCCCCAGCTACCACTAGTGCCAGTGCCCGGGATTACCTAGCTTTTGATTTTACATTCAAACATTGTCATTATTATTATGATTATGATAGATTTGTTAAATTTCTGCTGTTTCTGAGAACACTGTAATCCAGTCGTGTCCCTTTTCGTGTGTATGCGTCTGTTAATAGTTTGGGACAGATGAGGTGCCCTGATATCTACCATGGTACTGTCCACAAAGGTCCGTGTGCACTTTGCCTCCACCTCGGCCCAGCTCTCTCCCGGTCTCTCCTCTCCACCAAAGACAAACACCACCAACAACCTGATTGGCTCTGTGAGGTGAAACTACTCACAGCAAATTCACTCTAAAACAAAATAGGTCGTTTAAGTTTACTTTTGAGGCAGATTTCGCTGTTCTTGTTTACCAGCATTGAATACAAAAGTCCATCCGGTTCTTGATGAAAATGTGGAAACATTTTGTGGAAGAAGTATTATGTTATGCATTTCCTTTGATAGTTTAAGAATGTGCCAAAAATGTTGACCTTTATCACTGAGAAGTGTTCTGATGAGAGGCCTGGTTGGGACCTGAGTGGCTAGAGGAGGGAGAGGGAGGTTGTAGTGAATATGAAGGGCTTACACCCTACAGGTGTTTCTTACTAACTGCACTGTCATTTTTATAATTGTTTATTAGAAAAAAAGGGAAATCAGGGGAGAATTTGGTCATTTGTAAGACTTTCTGGGCGTTAAGAATAAAATGAAGTATGACGTTAAATAGTGAATAGGTTTTAGGTAAATAGCATAATGTCTTGGACCATTAACACACTGCAAGGTCTCTAACATCAGCCTAATTTTCCCCCACTCTTAAAGTTTTAATCTGACCGCTTTGTAAATGTGACCACTTGGAAATGATAGGTATTTACTCTTTTGTAATACTTTTTGTTTGTTTGTTTGTTATATTTCCATTCAACCAGTGTTATTGTAGCATGTCTTCCCTTAAAATAAAACATGTAAATAAATAAAAAAGAAACCGGGGTCCCTGAGTTATTTCTACAAATTAATTTATTCTTTGTCATTTTCATTGCAAGAATCAAGTTTATGTGGACCAGGTAAAACACAGTCGAGACAGAAAAGTAAAATGTAGGTGTTGGACAAAAAGAGTCTCCAAAATAGGAGGAGAGTTCAAGTCAGTGCACAGTTCAGCATAGTCTGCTTCAATAAATTAAAAAATATATGTACCACACAACTTTGTACCTTGTGTAGATAGGCGAATCTCGACAGTCCATTTGCTCTCACTGACTGCGGGAGCGACATGGCATGCAGTATCACATGTAAGAATACCAACTACAGCACTCAAGCACTGTCTCCTCTCCCCTCCTCGCTTAACTCAAGATCAAAGACTGTCAGGGATATAGACAAAGACACGGGACAACACATTGACATTACCAGGTCCAATTTGATCTACCAACACGTCTTGCCTTTTAAGACTTAAATTGATGATGATAAGGAGAGCAAGGGGGGATTTCAACATGCTATGTCTGCACATCGATGTGGAGCTCACCGTGTTGCAATAGACATGTTCAGATAGACTGAGCCAGAATCGTGTTGGTAGACCGTGACCTTATTGCAACACTGCATACATCTCTGATTAACATATTTGTGGGAGGGGAGGGTCTCATGTTTTCACATTTTCAAAGGGCATTTGTAATCAAAATGAAGTCACACAGTGACACCAGTAAACTAGTCTACAAAGGGGTGAAACTGAAAAATTATAGAATGTAAATTATTTTCTATAACCATACTTACCCTAGTGATGGCAATGGGTAGTATGGGGGACAATTCATCATTCTAAATGCATGTTCTTATTCATACATACAGTGCCTTCAGAAAGTATTCACACCCCTTGACTTTTTCCACATTTTGTTGTGTTATAGCCTGAATAAAGCATTTATTAAATTGAGATTTTGTGTCACTGGCCTACACACAATACCCCATAATGTCAAAATGGAATTAGGTTTTTAGATATTTTTACAAATTAATTAAAAATGAAAAGCTGAAATGTATTGAGTCAATAAGTATTCAACCCCTTTGTTATGGCAAGCCTAAATCAGTTCAGGAGTAAACATTTGCTTATTAACAAGTCACATAATAAGTTGCATGGATTCACTCTGTGTGCAATAATAGTGGTTAACATGTAAGGTCCCTCAGTCGAGCAGTGAATTTCAACCACAGATTCAACCACAAAGACCAGGGAGGTTTTCCAATGCCAAAGTAAAGAAGGGCACCTAGGGGTAAAAAAAAAAAGAAGCAGACATTGAATATCCCTTTGAGCATGGTGAAGTTATGAATTACACTTTGGATGGTGTATCAATACACCCAGTCACTACAAAGACACAGGTGTCCTTCCTAACTTAGTTGCCGGAGAGGAAGCAAACCGCTCAGGGATTTCACCATGAGGCCAATGGTGACTTTAAAACAGTTACATAGTTTAATGGCTGTGATACGAGAAAACTGAGGATGGATCAACAACATCGTAGTTATACTACAATACTAACCTAATTGACAAGATTGAAAAGAAGGAAGCCTGTACAGTAAAAATATGTCAAAACATGCATCCTGTTTGCAACAAGGCACTAAAGTAATACTGCAAAAAATGTGAGAAAGAAATTAACTTTATGTCCTGAATACAAAGCGCTATGTTTGGGGCAAATGCAACACATCACTGAGTACCACTCTTCATAATTTCAAGCATGGTGGTGGCTGCATCATGTTATGGGTATGCCTGTCATCCGCAAGGACTAGGGAGTTTTTTAGGATAAAAATTAACGGAATAAAGCTAGGCAAAGGCAAAATCCTAGAGGAAAACCTGGTTCAGTCTGCTTTCCAACAGACACTGGGAGACAAATTCAGCAGGACAATAACCTAAAACACAAGGCCAAATATACACTGGAATTGCTTACCAAGACGACATTGAATGTTCCTGAGTTGCCTAATTACAGTTCTGACTTAAAATCGGCATGAAAAACTATGGACTTGAAAATGGCTGTCTAGGAATGATCAACAACCAATTTGACAGAGCTTGAAGGATTTGTTTAAAGAATAATGTGCAAATATTGTGCAATCCAGGTGTGTAAAGCTCTTAGAGACTTACCCGGGAAGACTTACAGCTGTATTTGCTGTCAAAGGTGATTCTAACATCTATTTACTCAGGGGTGTGCACATATTTTTTTTTCACTTTGTCATTATGGGGTATTGTGTAGATGGGTGAGAAAAATATACAGTGGGGAAAAAAAGTATTTAGTCAGCCACCAATTGTGCAAGTTCTCCCACTTAAAAAGATGAGAGAGGCCTGTAATTTTCATCATAGGTACACGTCAACTATGACAGACAAATTGAGAAAAAAAAATCCAGAAAATTCCATTGTATGATTTTTAATGAATTTATTTGCAAATTATGGTGGAAAATAAGTATTTGGTCACCTACAAACAAGCAAGATTTCTGGCTCTCACAGACCTGTAACTTCTTCTTTAAGAGGCTCCTCTGTCCTCCACTCGTTACCTGTATTAATGGCACCTGTTTGAACTTGTTATCAGTATAAAAGACACCTGTCCACAACCTCAAACAGTCACACTCCAAACTTCACAATGGCCAAGACCAAAGAGCTGTCAAAGGACACCAAAAACAAAATTGTAGACCTGCACCAGGCTGGGAAGACTGAATCTGCAATAGGTAAGCAGCTTGGTTTGAAGAAATCAACTGTGGGAGCAATTATTAGGAAATGGAAGACATACAAGACCACTGATAATCTCCCTCGATCTGGGGCTCCACGCAAGATCTCACCCCGTGGGGTCAAAATGATCACAAGAACGGTGAGCAAAAATCCCAGAACCACACGGGGGGACCTAGTGAATGACCTGCAGAGAGCTGGGACCAAAGTAACAAAGCCAACCATCAGTAACACACTACGCCGCCAGGGACTCAAATCCTGCAGTGCGAGACGTGTCCCCCTGCTTAAGACAGTACATGTCCAGGCCCGTCTGAAGTGCATTTGGATGATCCAGAAGAGGATTGGGAGAATGTCATATGGTCAGATGAAACCAAAATATAACTTTTTGGTAAAAACTCAACTCGTCATGTTTGGAGGACAAAGAATGCTGAGTTGCATCCAAAGAACACCATACCTACTGTGAAGCATGGGGTTGGAAACATCATGCTTTGGGGCTGTTTTTCTGCAAAGGGACCAGGACGACTGATCCGTGTAAAGGAAAGAATGAATGGGGCCATGTATCGTGAGATTTTGAGTGAAACCCTCCTTCCATCAGCAAGGGCATTGAAGATGAAACGTGGCTGGGTCTTTCAGCATGACAATGATCCCAAACACACCGCCCGGGCAACGAAGGAGTGGCTTCGTAAGAAGCATTTCAAGGTCCTGGAGTGGCCTAGCCAGTCTCCAGATCTCAACCCCATAGAAAATCTTTGGAGGGAGTTGAAAGTCTGTGTTGCCCAGCGACAGCCCCAAAACATCACTGCTCTAGAGGAGATCTGCATGGAGGAATGGGCCAAAATACCAGCAACAGTGTGTGAAAACCTTGTGAAGACTTACAGAAAACGTTTGACCTGTGTCATTGCCAACAAAGGGTATATAACAAAGTATTGAGAAACTTTTGTTATTGACCAAATACTTATTTTCCACCATCATATGCCAATAAATTCATTAAAAATCCTACAATGTGATTTTCTGGATTTTTTTTTCTCATTTTGTCTGTCATAGTTGACGTGTACCTATGATGAAAATTACAGGCCTCTCTCATCTTTTTAAGTGGGAGAACTTGCACAATTGGTGGCTGACTAAATACTTTTTTTCCCCACTGTATATTTAATCAATTTTGAATTCAAGCTGTAACACAACCATATGTGGAATAAGTCAAGGGGTATGAATACTTTCTGAAGGCACTGTATTTAATTAGTTCAGTCAACAAGGCCATCGGTCATGTCATCTACACACTATTCAACATTTAATTTAGACTATTTCTTAAAAAACAAATTGGGGTTAGAGAAAAATAAATCATATAGAAAAATTAATCTAGTCAGGGTGTCCAAATATATCAACCATCCATCCAAACAATATTACAGAGTCTCACTGCTACTCCTGCACAGTCATGCTACTCCATAGCTGCCCAAGAAGACGACCCCATTGTAGTTTGGCAAAATTCACACTATAGGGCACTGAGGAGTGAGCTGTGGGTATAGAAATGCCCAATCCCATATCAACCTCTAGTACCTACTCCTTATGCACTTGTGGAGAGGATTGGATAGGTGTAAGCAAACTGGTGAAAATGTAACCTAGCCTACCTGAGCACAAGGTAATGCTATTACCATATTGCTTACACCTATCAAATTCTCTCAGATCATAGGGGAAAATAGGGGTTAGGGACTAGGAGTTGATGTGGGATTGGGCGTACGAGGTAACGTTTGACATCTGATTTCAGGAGGACAGGAAGACCAGAGTGCATTCTGACTTGACAGCTATTGAAGGAATCGACTAGATGGCTAATCTTGGCAGAGAGAAATTATTCAACACGTTTCATTTCCAAAGAAGAACAAAGGCGATAGATGGGGTAAAAAAAAAAAAAGAGCTGCTTGGTCCGCCCCCGTTTTGTTATTGGCTAGAGCTCGTCGGAGGGGAGGAGTCTGAATGAGAGGAAGAAGAGGGGCTTAATGCTGCTTGGTCTTGGGCGCTGTGATTCTGCGCACCACACTGTAGAGAACCACAAAGTGCTGAAGAGAGAGAAAAAAGTGAGAAAGACATTACCCAGCTAGCACATAATGTTCTGAGAACCATATGTTTCTTAGAGCAGAGTTGTCCTATGGTTATTTTGCATACAACCTTTCCACAACCTTCTGGGAATGGTGCAGGATACCTAGCTAGCACATAACGTTCTGAGAACCATATGTTTCTTAGGTGGGAATTTCAATACTTCAGCATAACATTTTACATTTACATTTTAGTAATTTAGCAGACACTCTTATCCAGAGCGACTTACAGTTAGTGAATGGATACATGTTTTTTTTTGTTTTTTTATACTGGCCCCCCGTGGGAAACGAACCCACATCCCTGCCGGCCAAACCCTCCCCTACCTTGGATGACGCTGGACCAATTGTGCGCCGCCCATGGGTCTCCCGGTCGCGGCCGGCTGCGACAGAGCCTGGACTCTAACCAGGATCTCTAGTGGCACAGCCTGCGATGCAGTGCCTTAGACCACTGCGCCACTCAGGAGTTGATACAGGTTTCCTCATGGTTCTATTTAAAGTTATGTTCTCAAATTGTTCAGAGAACGTTAAGAAACAACGTTCTTCTGTGGGAATTTCAGTACTTCAGCATAAATGTTTTATACAGGTTTCCTCATGGTTCTATTTAAAGTCATGTTTTCAGATCATTAAGAAAACTTTACATAAAAAACACAAGAAAACATAAGTAACGTTCAAAAGAACGTTCTAAGAATGTTATTTAAGAACATACATTCCGTTCTCAGTGTCAACAAACCTCTCTATCCTCTATCTTGTAAAGTGTGTTCAAGTGTTTTGGCCGCGCCCACAAATTGGCCACACCTGATCTTAATGAGTGCTTGTTTCCTTTGAAGTGGGTTTGTTTAAATAGACTAAAATGAACAGCTTTGGATGAGTAAAAAACCTTGGCATGCTAGCTCCATCTTGGTGGCGTAGTGGACTAACTCCGTGGATAGGAAACAGAAGATCATAGGTTCAAATCTCCCTGAAGCCATGCCACAAAAATAAATGTGTTTGCATGATTAATGCCTAAGCAAATTAATTTCCATGTGTCCTATCTGTGCTTGGAGTTCAATTAAACCAAAATAAGCTAGCAGTGTTATTAAAAGTCTTACGTTATTTAATTACTTATAATTTCCGTTCTCAGAACATTAATAAAACATCCCAGGAAAACATTCAGAGAACCATAGTAAAACATTCTCAGAACCTCCCTGCAACCTAAAAAGTAACGTTCCCAGAACAGCCAAATGTCAGGAAACGTATGGCTTCGTTCCTAGAACCAATGGGAAACCAAAAACGTATGTTCCCATAACTTAACCCCTTGAATAACCAGGTAAGCCGACTGAGAAGACAGCATTCATATGATTTACAGCAATGACCGGGTTAGGAGTTACAGGGGGAGGCTAGGTCAACAGATTAATGACCATACATCAAAATAACATTAGTAGCCATCAGAATGGCGATGTTGGATCAATATATACCTGGATGGCCAGATATATCACTCCGAGGTAGGCTGCGATGCAGAATGCCAGAAGCAGGTCAAAGATGGCTGGTTTCACCCTGTTAGGAAAGTGGGTGTATAAAATGACAAGAGTGTAAAAGGGAAAAAACACAGACACAAAAGCAAGCTGAAGAGGTTTGAAGTGAAAGTCAATAGGCGTTTGCTCTATTGCACTAAAGCTCAGCACTCTGAGGGCTAAATACAGCAGGCAGCCATCACCTCTACCTGTAAGCATTCATGGTCTGTTTGAGCTGATCGTAGAAGACAAACTCTGGGTCTCTGAGGGAGAGAAAAAATATTGCATTTGTCACGGCAACATCATCCATTTCTAAACCATAATGTTCATTGGTTCAATGAACAACAGTAAATAGAAATATTTACTATTTGATCCTTACAAATGATCTTCTACAATAATGGAGTGATTCTGTCACTGTTTTTTACCACTATGAGCGGTCTTAGTAGTTCTTTGATTCCTTCAAGGAAAACACGGCAGAACCACTAGCTGTGACCAGTCAAGAGGACCATTGACACCCTGTATTAGCCGTAGCGCAGTGGTCAGTGACTGGTCACCTCTTGTCAGCCTTGACGTAGTGCCTGCGGACGTCCTTCAGGTAGCATCCCAGGTGGTACTCCAGGGTGCTGACCACGCTGCTGTCCTTGTCCACCAGCTGGGCGGCCCGCGGCTGGGCTGTCAGCCAGTCCACCACCGACGACAGCTGCTCCTCCTGCATCTGCTGGCCGTGCAGGCAACACACACACGGACACACAAATACACAGACTCATAGTCAGTGGCCTTATAGTACACACCTTGATACACACTTGTCTTGTTAAGCACACACACGCACACATCGTGACCCTGACTATAACACAGCTACACACCACACAAACACTAGCCTAAGGGGTCCACTGGTTGCCCCCTACTCAGGCCAAGCCTCAGGTCAAAGTCCTGGTGTGTATAGCAGCCTTCAAAAAGTATTGGTAAAGGTCATGTCAGAGACAGCCTCAAAGGGAGGGGACAGTATGGTTAAGCCACGTTCAACCACTCACCATTTGCTCAGTGAAAATCTGCAGGTCACCTGGGGCACCCTGGACACACGCACACACGAGAGAGAGAGAGCGAGAGAGAAGTCAAACCTGCTGTACAGTACAAAGGGCAACCCACACTGAACAAAAATATAAATGCAACATGTAAAGTGTTGGTCCCATGCTTCATGAGATGAAATAAAAGATCACAGAAATGTTCCATACGCACAAAAAGCTTATTTCTCTCAAATGTTGTGCACATATATTTGTTTACATCCCTGTTAGTGAGCCTTTCTCCTTTGCCAAGATAATCCACCTGACAGGTGTGGCATATCAAGAAGCTGATTAAACAGCATGATCATTACACAGGTGCACCTTGTGCTGGGGACAATAAAAGTACACTTTAAAAATGTGCAGTTTTGTCACACAACCCAATGCCACAGATGTCTCAAGTTTTGAGGGAGCGTGCAATCGGCATTCTGACTGCAGGAATGTCCAACAGAGTTGTTGCCAGATAATTGAATGTTCATTTCTCTACCATAAGCTGCCTCCAACGTCGTTTTAGAGAATTAGGCAGTACGTCCAACTGGCCTCACAACTGCAGCAGACCCCGGACCTCCACATCCAGCTGCTTCACCTGCGGGATCATCTGAGGGGGGGGGGGGGGGGGGGGGGGGGGGGGTGCTGTGGGGTAGTTCTGTCTGTAATAAAGCCCTTTTGTGGGGAAAAACTCATTCTGATTGGCTGGCTGCCAAGTGGGTGGGCCTATGCCTTCCAAGGCTGCACCCCTGCCCAATCATGTGAAATCCATAGATTAGGGCCTAATGATTGACTGATTTCCTTATATGAACTGTGATTAAATAAAATCTTTGAAATTGTTGCATGTTTTTATTCAGTATAGATATCAAAAGCAACATGAAAAACATTGACTTGAATTATATGGCTTTCAATATTGTTCTACATATCTTTACCTTCTCTGTGAGGTTGTAGATGACTCTGGCCAGTGACTCTGCAATCAGCTTCGTGTTCCTGCTGAGCTTTCTCAGATCCACATGAGGTCTGTAACAGTAAATCACAGTTCAATTCACAGTTAAAATTACCCAGCAATCAAGAGCAGCTCAACTCTGAAAACACACTGATGGAGAATGTGGGGAGCACAGACAGTCCACTCCACTGGGTGGGGAGGTGGGGTGGAGGGGAGGTGGCAGTGATGATGTTTGGAGGACAGACAGTTCAGTACAGTGGGATGAAGGTGCCCAATCCCAAATCAACCCGGTAGCCCAGCGTTTTTCAAAGTTTTTTTATTCCAGGTGCCGGCAAGCCATGTGCCCATGTTCTTGAGGGACTGCTAGCAATAAAAGTAACACAGTATTAGTATCAGTTCATACACCGGCTAGCAACCTCCCTTTATCAGATTTTAAGCAACATGGTAATAGCTCCACCTTGCTGTGAGACAGATCTACAAAAGTCCCACATCTACAACATTTTACATTTTTGTCATTTAGCAGACGCTCTTATCCAGAGCGACTTACAGTTAGTGAGTGCATACATTTTTCATACCCCGTGGGAAACGAACCCACAACCCTGGCGTTGCAAGCGCCATGCTCTACCAACTGAGCTACAGGGCACTACAAGGCAGGGGTGTGGGCAATACGGTCCAGGAGGGACAGCAATGTGTGCAAGCTTTTGTTCTAGCCTAGCACGTACACACCTGATTCAAAAGATCCTAATGGGCAGTTGATTACATGAATGAGGTGTGATAGGTGAGCTGGGCCTAGGCAGGGGTTGGGGCTTGTGGATGGGGGGGGGTCTCTTGGTCGGACAGCAGTAATAAACCCACCCAGCAGGTGGCTCTCCCGCTCCATGTTGAGAAGAGGGGGACACTGACCGCACGTCCATAATGCTGGAGCGCTGCGCCTCGCGATGGCTGTTGAGGTGGGACAGCGTGAAGGCCGGCAGCCGGCGGATCCCGAAGCGCTCGTGCTCCCACGCCAGTGTGTCGTCCGCCAGGTTTATCTTCTTATGCACCATTGAGAACTTGACCTCTGGGTACTGGCTGGATGCCACCTGGGGGTGACAGAGGGGGTCAGAGGTTAAAGGTCAGAAAAACTTACAGTAGGGAACTTTGGGTGTACATATAATGTGCTATGCGTGATCAACATATATCAATATATATATATATATATTATGTATATCATATTAACTTAAACTATCTAAATATATAAAAATAATTTTTATGTGGTTGGTGTGATGTGGTGGTCCTTACAGTCTCCACCTCTTTGAGCAGGGCGTACTGAGCGGTTCCCTCTTTAGGGGGTTTGGACACGTGAAGGTGCAGACCGTCTCCGTTCCCCAGCGTGTCCAGACACAACACAAACGCCACATTGTCCTGCAACAGACTGGAGTCTGCAGAGAGAGGGAGGAAAGGATAGATAAAGGGAGAGAGGAAGACAGAGACTGTTTACACTGCGATATCTATGCAAATATCAATTTCCCAAATATCATGCATGCCCATTGTTTCGCACACATGACCTCCATTTAATGACACTTGTGGCCGGTATCATGTTTCATTCCCTTTCATTTCCAGTATGTATTGTACAGATGTGATTATGTGTTCCACTGTAGCAGTCATAATAGCCATCCTGTAACTGAGTCTACAGCGTTATCATGTGAGCTTAGTGTACCTGTATGATCCAGGTTGTCCTCCAGCCAGCGTTTGGTGCCTTGGTAGTTGAACTTCCCTCCCCCAGAGACAAAGAAAAGCAGGTTGTACCTAAGAAGACAGTAGGTGTGTTAGAAATGACAGGAGAGGACATTCTTATCAATGTGGATGTTCTCTGGCCTCCATTAGGTCAACAGATTTGAACAGTTCTACAGAGTCTGGTAGCTACAGTGCCTTCAGAAAGTATTCATACCCCTTGACTTATTCCACATTTTGTTGTGTTACAGCCTGAATTCTAAATGGATTAAATATATGTTTTTTCTCACCCATCTACACACAGTACCCCATAATGGTCCTCTGTAGCTCAGCTGGTAGAGCACGGCGCTTGTAACGCCAAGGTAGTGGGTTCGAACCCCGGGACCACCCATACACAAAAATGTATGCACGCATGACTGTAAGTCACTTTGGATAAAAGCGTCTGCTAAATGGCATATTATTATTATTTATTATTATTAATGACAAAGTGAAACATTTTGTATTTGAAATTTTAGCAAATGTATTGAAAATTAAATACAGAAATATCTAATTTACATAAGTATCCACACCCCTGAGTCAGTACTTTCTAGAAGCACCTTTAGCAGCGATTACAGCTGTGAGTCTTTCTGGGTAAGTCTCTAAGAGCTTTCCACACCTGGATTGTGCAACATTTGCTCATTATTCTTCAAGCTCTGTCAAATTGGTTGTTGATCATTGCTAGACAATCATTTTCAGGTCTTGCCATAGATTTTCAATTAGATTTAAATCAAAACTGTAACTCGGCCACTCAGGAACATTCACTATCTTCTTGGTAAGCAACTCCAGTGTAGATTTGGCCTTGTGTTTTATGTTATTGTCCTGCTGAAAGGTGAATTAATCTCCCAGTGTCTGGTGGAAAGCAGACTAAACCAGATTTTCCTCTAGGATTTTGCCTGCGCTTAGCTCCATTCCGTTTATTTTTTATCCTGAAAAACTCCCAATCCTTAACGATTACATACGGAGAGTGGTACTCATTAATGTGTTGTATTGGATTTTCCCCAAACAAAACACGTTGTAGTTAGGACAAAAAGTTAATTGCTTTGCCACATTTTTTGCAGTATTACTTTAGTGCCTTGTTGCAAACAGCATCTGCTAAATGACTCAAATGTAAAATGTAAATGTTTTGGAATATTTTTATTCTGTACAAGCTTTGTTATTTTCCCTCTGTCAATTAGGTTAGTATTGTGTAGTAACTACAATGTTGTTGATCCATCCTCAGTTGTTTTCTCCTATCACAGCCATAGGCTTCATGGTGAAATCCCCTGAGCGGTTTCCTTCCTCTCCGGCAAATGAGTTAGGAAGGAAGCCTGTATCTTTGTAGTGACTGGGTGTATTGATACACCATCCAAAGTGTAATTAATAACTTCAACATGCTCAAAGAGATATTCAATGTCAGCTTTTTTTTTACCCAACTACCAATAGCTTCCCTTCTTTGCAAGGCATTGGAAAACCTTCCTGGTCTTTGTGGTTGAAACTGTGGTTGAAATTCACTACTCGACTGAGAGACCTTATAGATAATTGTATGTGTGGGGTACAGAGATCAGGTAGTCATTCAAAAATCATATTAAATACTATTCTTGCACAGAGTGAGTCCATGCAATTTATTATGTGACTTGTTAAGCACATTTTTACTCCTGAACTTATTTTGGCTTGCCATAACAAAGGGGTTGAATACTTATTGACTCAAGACATTTCAGCTTTTAATTGGTAAAAACATAATTCCACTTTGACATTATGGGGTATAGCGTGTAGGCCAGTGACAATAAAATCTCTATTTAATCCATTTTAAAATCAGGCTGTAACACAACAACATTTGGAAAAGGTCAAGGGGTGTGAACACTTTCTGAAGGCACTGTACATGTTGGGAAAGTGAATGTCAAAACATACTGTATAGTGTCATAGGGGAAAGGCTACAGTCAGTTAAAATGTGTCTCTGAATTCAGAGGTCATGTAATCTGCAATTTCTCTGCAACACATAACACTGACATGTACTTTGCGTCCTGACGACAGCCCCTTTCTCCCCTGCTCTCTCTATGTAGGAGGGGCTTCTTGCTGTCTTGTTCCTTTTTACTAGTGATATGCAAACAGCCCTTATGCAAAGTTAGCAGTGGTTACTTGTTAGCATTTTCATTCGGTCAGTATGGAGCATACGCCAACACTAGAGCTCACCAAACACCATGGAAAACAGCCAGCATGCCATTACGCCAACACATTTACACTAATGTAGCCCCTCGTCTCAAAGTGCACTCACACTCCAGAGTACACATTTACATTACATTTTAGTCATTTAGCAGACACTCTTATCCAGAGCGACTTACAGTTAGTGAATACATATTTTTTTTTTAATATATATATTTTTTATACTGGCCCCCCGTGGGAATCGAACCCACAACCCTGGCGTTGCAAACGCCATGCTCTATCAACTGAGCTAGATCCCTGCCGGCCATTCCCTCCCCTACCCTGGACGACGCTGGGCCAATTGTGCGCCGCCCATGAGTCTCCCGGTCGCGGCCGGCTGCGACAGAGCCTGGATTCGAACCAGGATCTCTAGTGGCACAGTTAGCACTGCGATGCGGCGCCTTAGACCACTAGGAATCGACAAACGTCTTCAAAGAACCACATCCTTTCTACTCTATTACTATAACTAATCGACTCTTAAAAGCAAAGTACATTGTAAACACAGGAAGATCTGTGAGTTTTACAAGCGGAGTGTGATTTTCCCAAAGGAAACGTGTGGATGGTTATAACATTGTAATAAGCCTGATTTCTCTGAGGGGCTGTCGACGTGACGTGTGTTGCTCACCCAGCGTGTGTCCTCTTGTAGGTGTAGAGTCTGGAGAAGAGTCTGGCTAACTCCAGCAGCATAGACACCCCACTACCGTTAGAGTCTGCTCCATAGGACAGCCACTGGACAGAACAACACCAAAGTCACACAGAGTCAACACATTTACTTAGCATCTTCACTTCTAGTGGAGCAGAATTACGCAACATAAATAAAGATAACTATCATATAGTAAGAATATTATAAATATAGCATATTATAGAATACACTGAGGTATATGAAGGGAGAGCTGGGCGTACCGGAGCGACACCAAAGGAGTCATAGTGAGCCACCAGGACAATGGTGGGCAGGTCCTCTCCTCCAGTTCCAGCCAGTCGCCCCTAGGAGAGGACAGGGAGACAGTTATTAGACAAAAGTATATTGTATTAGGATTTATATTTTATATCAGTTCTATAACATCTCGAAACACAATATACTACTACATGAATGTTCTGTGTTATGTCATGTTTCATGTTTTGTTTGGCAACAGCTAATGGGGATCCGAATAAAATACGAAATACTACATTTTCTGTTATCTTATATGAAAGTAAAGAATGTAGCCAAGGGTATGAGACTTAAGACATCAATAAAGACAGGCATGGAATACCTACCACGATGACTTAAACTGAAACCCATTATGTGAAACAAGCCCATTGACCGATGGCCGTATGCATTATGTAAAGCGGAACACTTGAGGCCTCATGAAATCCACTGATCTCCTACTACATGGTTAAGGCCATTATTCCCCTGGGTTTGACACCTACCTTAGTTCAACACACTCACATGCACACACACACACACACACACACACACACACACTCTAGAATATCATATAGACCCAAGAATGAAACACAAGGATAAGAAAACGATCAAGTTATTTGCTTCTAAATCACTTAACACCTTAAGTGTGAGCAGTGTGTTAATGTGGGTACTGGTTTACTGGTAACCCATTAACAGAAACTTAAGATGTCTGAATGTTTGGATTAAATGTCACAGCACTACATAAATCATTAAACAGATAAAGGATAATGGTTTAACCATAATGATTCTCACCTCTAGACTGGTGATGGCCCAGTCACTCACTGCCTTGCTCTGAGCCCCACTCGTCACCATCTGAAAGCCATTAGCTGTGGCCGTGTGGATCAGCACTGGGAAGACATGGGGAAAAGGTGTCATTAAATCCCTAGAAAGAATTTCACTAGAAAAGAATTTCCTCTAACAACGTTTCGACCGACAGTTTTCAACACAATATTTGTAAATGTCCTGCACCTTCGGCTGCAGAGGAGGACCCCTGGGAGGAGGAGGAGGTGAGGGTCTGTGTGTAGATGGAGAGCAGCTCATCGTCCTCCAGAGCAAAGTAAACCGGGACAATGGTCTCTGTGGCCAGCATCTCTGGCTCCAGCTCCATGAACTGCTACAATGTAGAGGAATAAGGAATGCCAGGTTATCACTCACAAGACAACAGAGTGTGAATGTGAAACAGCATAACATTTGGACACTTTGGCCTACTTCACTCCAGCAAGTCTGTTTTTTCAAGTGTTGCTGATAAGGAGGGAGTGTTGTGACTGCCAGTTTTCCTTGAGGGTAACATAAACTTTACAAGAACACCAAAGGAGCTCTAGCTTTCAAAACAACTCAGGACCTTGCCTCTTGATTTGACGTCCAGGGTAGTTTGCTGTATGGTCATAAGCCCACTCATAAGGCATTCTAATGCATTATTACCTGTACTATGTCCTGCGGCATGGTGGACATATTCTTGGGGAGTATGATGACCACAGCCCCAGCGGACTGGCGCAGGGCTTTCTGGTATCTCTCATAGGAGAAGTCCACTAGCCGCATGATGACACAGCGGCGGCTTAGCACCTCCGCCTCCACTGTGCGGGCCTCTGTGTTCAATATGGCATTCCTGGTACCTGGAAATCACAAGTGGGATCAGATCGGTTGGGGAGGGATGTGTGGAAACACCTTTCAGTGACTAGCTAGCTACAGTGAGGGGAAAAAAGTATTTGATCCCCTGCTGATTTTGTACGTTTGCCCACTGACAAAGACATGATCAGTCTATAATTTTAATGGTAGGTTTATTTGAACAGTGAGAGACAGAATAACAACAACAAAATCAAGAAAAACACATGTCAAAAATGTTATACATTGATTTGCATTTTAAATGAGGGAAATAAGTATTTGACCCCCTCTCAATCAGCAAGGTTTCTGGCTCCCAGGTGTCTTTTATACAAGTAACACTCTTAAAGGGAGTGCTCCTAATCTCAGTTTGTTACCTGTATAAAAGACACCTGTCCACAGAAGCAATCAATCAATCAGATTCCAAACTCTCCACCATGGCCAAGACCAAAGAGCTCTCCAAGGATGTCAGGGACAAGATTGTAGACCTACACAAGGCTGGAATGGGCTACAAGACCATCGCCAAGCAGCTTGGTGAGAAGGTGACAACAGTTGGTGCGATTATTCGCAAATGGAAGAAACACAAAATAACTGTCAATCTCGCTCTGCCTGGGGCTCCATGCAAGATCTCACCTCGTGGAGTTGCAATGATCATGAGAACGGTGAGGAATCAGCCCAGAACTACACGGGAGGATCTTGTCAATTATCTCAAGGCAGCTGGGACCATAGTCACCAAGAAAACAATTGGTAACACACTACGCCGTGAAGGACTGAAATCCTGCAGCGCCCGCAAGGTCCCCCTGCTCAAGAAAGCACATATACAGGCCCGTCTGAAGTTTGCCAGTGAACATCTGAATGATTCAGAGGAGAATTGGTTGAAAGTGTTGTGGTCAGATGAGACCAAAATCGAGCTCTTTGGCATCAACTCAACTCGCCGTGTTTGGAGGAGGAGGAATGCTGCCTATGACCCCAAGAACACCATCCCCACCGTCAAACATGGAGGTGGAAACATTATGCTTTGGGGGTGTATTTCTGCTAAGGGGACAGGACAGCTTCACCGCATCAAAGGGACGATGGACGGGGCCATGTACCGTCAAATCTTGGGTGAGAACCTCCTTCCCTCAGCCAGGGCATTGAAAATGGGTCGTGGATGGGTATTCCAGCATGACAATTACCCAAAACACACGGCCAAGGCAACAAAGGAGTGGCTCAAGAAGAAGCACATTAAGGTCCTGGAGTGGCCTAGCCAGTCTACAGACCTTAATCCCATAGAAAATCTGGAGGGAGCTGAAGGTTTCAGTTGCCAAACGTCAGCCTCGAAACCTTAATGACTTGGAGAAGATCTGCAAAGAGGAGTGGGACAAAATCCCTCCTGAGATGTGTGCAAACCTGGTGGCCAACTACAAGAAACGTCTGACCTCTGTGATTGCCAACAAGGGTTTTGCCACAAAGTACTAAGTCATGTTTTGCAGAGGGGTCAAATACCTATTTCCCTCATTAAAATGCAAATCAATTTATAACATTTTTGACATGCATTTTTCTTGATTTTGTTGTTGTTATTCTGTCTCTCACTATTCTAATAAACCTACCATTCAAATTATAGACTGATCATGTCTTTGTCAGTGGGCAACGGTACAAAATCAGCAGGGGATCAAATACTTTTCCCCCTCACTGTAGCTAGCTAGCAAGGTGACATGATTGATTCAATGCTGTAGTAGTAGGCTATTATTAGGCAGGGCAAACCCGTTTTGGTGATTTCTGGTATGTCATCAAAATATATCAATCACAGCATGTTTTTTTAATCATTCAGAAGTTTTTACCTGATTATGTACAATACCATTGGAAATGAATGTTGAAAGTTCCATTTATATTCCTAAAACTTTAGTTGAAAATTATGCTGTCACTGCTTCCTGTTGACATTTTGATAAATAGCCAATGTCAAAACACTGTTTAAACGTGTCCAAATCAATAACCAATATGCAGAAACAGTTTGTGATAGTATATTTTATGTTTAGGTTTTCACTATCTACACATACATGTGCAACAATAGTAATCATATTGTAAACTGCACACAAAAACCCTGTTGTTTTGACAAGTGGCAATAAATCACTCATATTGATTAGGCGGGAAATCAGGTTGTATGCGCTGTTGAAACTACCACAACTCAAATACCACATGGAAACTGGAGATATTTTTACATCACTGTTTTCTCTAAATAAGCTTTGTTGTACAATTAAAGGTCAAATACACTGCATTTCAAACAGTCAGCAATAATCTAATGAATTCAGGGTTTGTGAAATTATACGTAGGCTAAATATAATCCACAACCATAAAACACACTAACAATTTAATTATTTTATCAAAACAGTTTTTTTCTCGCAATAATCACTGATCTGGCTTTCAAGTTTGTCTATGAAAATGCCCTTTTTGTTCGAAATTTAACCAGAACCATGCATAATGCACATTCACTTCTTGTAGCAGGCATTACAGAAAATTAACACAGGTCTCATAAACATTCTCTCAAGCACAAGCCCACGTGCTAGTGAGTAGCCAGCTAATCTTTATATTTCAAGTTAGCAAACTTGGATCTATTTCCTAGCTAACAAGGCAGAACAGTTGAATTAATATGAACACACCCTTCTGTCCGTCTCCAACTGTTTGAACAGCACGCTAGCCTGACCCTGTCTACTTTGTTCAGATGTTGAAATCAAGTAGCCTACCTTATTTCTCAGAATGAGAATGAAATAATTGTGTTTTATGATTTCTGCACATTTATAAAACTAGACAGCTAGTATAAGTGTCTTTGGCTAAAATGCTGCTAGAGCGTTTTAGTAGTGTCTGTTCTGTGCGCAATTTGTGCAGTTGAGGCATAAAAAGGGTATTGTTAGACAGGTTAACTTCTCCTTTACAGTAAATGAATGTCTCAATGTGTTTCGGTGTCCATATAACAGATTCTGTTGGACCAAACCTCAAATGCAAATAGCTAGTTGAAACCACTTGACAGAGAGGAAGACATGATCTCTCATCTTTGTTGTGTGAGTGGCAGGGGGGCTTGGTGTGTGTATGTGTAAACAGTGGAAGAGGCAAAGCGAGAGATTTCACTCACGCCAAAATGTGTCCAAAATAAGCCCAATGCGTTTCTATGGGCTTATTTTAGATCTAAACTTGGTCGTGTCTACACTTGACACTTACATGTGACTTCTGCTATCAGAAAAAGAAGATTGCATTGAAAATACGTGTCTAAACACACAAAAGTCACTTTGTGGTCTGATTGTGTTCAGATCTGGCTGACCACTTCAGGAGGTGGTCAGGGATGCATTGTATGTGGACTTCACCTCAGTCACGACGCAATTAGGCTACCGTCATCAGCACTCCTCCCACAAGTCTCCAGAAAACTTGTGTTTTGGGACCGAGAGGCACCTTTTCATTATAACGTTGGAGGAAATACGTTTCTTAGCGTGTGAGGAACATGTTTGCTGGCCTCATAAATGCTAGCCAGCTAGCTAATATTTAGAAGGGGAAAAAATGGTTTGGCTATAGTTATGCTAACCCGTTTGTAATTCCTTTAGCGTTGCAAACGGGTTAGCTGGCTAGTTAGCTACTGTAGTTAGCTACTACCATCAGTTGTTGTTGTGTTATCATATTTAGCATATTCCACCATTTGTAGAATGCATACTGTCATTTGAATACAGCGAGAAAAGGGAATCCGGACACACTGTGGACACGGTAGACACATTTAAATGTAGGTGTAGATGCATGATGCATTCGGAATTCCATGATGAGAACTCTATGATCAGAATACTAAAGCTGCATGAACTGTCAAGTCTCGACATGGCCCTTGCTGCTTGCCGCTTGCCTTCCTGCCTTTGGGACAACAACTCCCATTGTTAGGGCAGAGATATGAGCATCTCGTCATTATATAGAGATCTCTGGTGTAAATGGGAAGGTGCACGAGACGAAACCAAAAAGACAACATGAGAACAAGCAGAAGGACATAAACGCTCATAAAAACAAACAAAAAACTTGATTCTTGCAATACAGTTATTTGGGATACAGGTATTGGAATATCGCGCAACAAAATTAATTTAAATTAATCTAATTAATTAGATATATCGTCCAGCCCCACCTGAACCCTTTACGTCCCTACTATCACCCAGCATGTCTTTAAATTCAACTAAATGTGACATGTCACCCATGACAATGTGACAAGCCACACACACTTTTTGACTTCACCCATTTTGATGTAAATGAAACTTTACATATTTGACCTTGGTAAAAGTGGTCAGAAAGTGATATTTGTTTTGTAATAGAGTTGAAGTCAGAAGTTTACATACACCTTATCCAAATACATTTAAACTCAGTTTTTCACAATACCTGACATTTAATCCTAGTAAACATTCCCTGTCTTGGGTCAGTTAGGATCACCACTTTATTTTAAGAATGTGAAATGTCAGAATAATAGTAGAGAGAATGATTTATTTCAGCTTTTATTTCTTTCATCACATTCCCAGTGGGTCAGAAGTTTACATACACTCAATTAGTATTTGGTAGCATTGCCTTTAAATTGTTTAACTTGGGTCAAACGTTTTGGGTAGCCTTCCACAAGCTTCCCACAATAAGTTGGGTGAATTTTGGCCCATTACTCCTGACAGAGCTGGTGTAACTGAGTCAGGTTTGTCGGCCTCCTTGCTCGCACATGCTTTTTCAGTTCTGCCCACACATTTTCTATAGGATTGAGGTCAGGGCTTTGTGATGGCCACTCCAATATCTTGACTTTGTTGTTCTTAAGCCATTTTGGCACAACTTTGGAAGTATGCTTGGGGTCATTGTCCATTTGGAAGACCCATTTGCGACCAAGCTTTAACTTCCTGACTGATGTCTTGAGATGTTGCTTCAATATATGCACTTAATTTTCCTTCCTCATGATGCCATCTATTTAGTGAAGTGCACCAGTCCCTCCTGCAGCAAAGCACCCCCACAGCATGATGCTGCCACCCCCGTGCTTCACAGTTGGGATGGTGTTCTTCGGCTTGCAAGCTCACCCTTTTTCCTCCAAACATAACAATGGTCATTATGGCCAAACAGTTCTATTTTTGTTTCATCAGACCAGAGGACATTTCTCCAAAAAGTAAGATCTTTGTCCCCATGTGCAGTTGCAAACCGTAGTCTGGCTTTTTTTATGGAGCAGTGGCTTCTTCCTTGCTGAGCGGCCTTTCAGGTTATGTTGATATAGGACTCGTTTTACTGTGGATTTAGACACTTTTGTACCTGTTTCCTCCAGCATCTTCACAAGGTCCTTTGCTGTTGTTCTGGGATTGATTTGCACTTTTCGCACCAAAGTACGTTCATCTCTAGGAGACAGAACACGTCTCCTTCCTGAGCGGTATGACGGCTGCGTGGTCCCATGGTGTTTATACTTACGTACTATTGTTTGTACAGATGAACGTAGTACCTTCAGGTGTTTGGAAATTGCTCCCACGGGTGAACCAGACTTGTGGAGGTCTACAAAAATTTTTTGGAGGTCTTGGCTGATTTCTTTTGATTTTCCCATGATGTCAAGCAAAGAGGCACTGAGTTTGATGGTAGGCCTTGAAATACATCCACAGGTACACCTCCAATTGACTCAAATGACGTCAAATAGCCTATCAGAAGCTTCTAAAGCAGTGACATCATTTTCTGGAATTTTCCAAGCTGTTTAAAGGCACAGTCAACTTAGTGTATGTAAACTTCTGACCCACTGGAATTGTGATACAGTGAATTATAAGTGAAATAATCTGTCTGTAAACAATTGTTGGAAAAATTACTTGTGTCATGCAAAGTAGATGTCCTAAAAGTCTTGCCAAAACTATAGTTTGTTAACAAGAAATTTGTGGAGTGGTTGAAAAACGAGTTTTAATGACTCCAACCTAAGTGTATGTAAACTTCTGACTTCAACTGTATATATATTTTTTCTTTAATGTCAATTATCTAAAAACACGTAAACTCCGATTTTTTTCATTTTCGCATCTGTTCTAGCTTAGACCCTTTTTTACATTGTCTGAGGTGTTTGTGTTGTGCCCGCCATCGGTTGAGACACAGCATGATCTTGAATACAGGGTGGGTGTCATGTTTTGGCTGATAATGTACTCAAATGGGAATAAAATAGAAATTTCAACTTTCAAATGGTACCACAAAAATTGTTGGACATCCACACATTAGAGAATGATGACTTGAATGGGAATATCAGTTGTTTTAAAGGGATACTTCCGGATTTTGGCAAGGAGACCCTTTATTTACTTCCCCGGAGTCAGATGATTTCCTTCATACTGGACACAATGCCATAAAAAAATCTGAGTTTATGCGTTTTTAGATAATTGACGTTAAAGGTAAAAAAATAAAAAATAAAAAGTTATTTTTTATCCTGAAATTATTACTTTTTTTGACAACCCTGTTTGTAATCTTTTAAATGATATCAAACTCAACTGTTTATCTTTTCCAGTGATGAAGACATGGATGTCTCAATTATAATTTGTATTCAGAAATTAGCGAGTCGGACAGCTTTTTGGGCACATTCTTACAACAATTCTGTGAATAATTTATCGTCTTTACCTATCTGGCACACCTGGCTCATTTGATTGTGTATTCTACATCACTATGAACATTTTAAGATATTATTGGGCATACTACAATTATACAGCTGTGGAAAAAATTAAGAGACCACTACACATTTTTCTTAAATCAGCATCTCTACATGTATGACAGCCATTCCATTCCAGTGTCTGTTGAATTCCAACACAGGCACACCTCATTCAACTGAATTAGGTACTGATTAGTTATAATTATAAAAACCACTGCTGTGGTCATCACTATCCTCTTGCAATAGGACCAGCTGGATGGCAAAAACAGTGCTAATAGTACCTCAAAAGTAATATTAATCATAAAATAACTATTGACCATGCCAAAAGAGTTGAAAAGGAAAGTTTTGAGTGAGGAAAAGAAGGGTTCAATTCTGGCTTTACTGGGAGAGGGATACAGTGAGCGTCAGGTTGCTTCCATCCTTAAAATGTAAAAAGACGGCGGTTCATAAGAACAAGGTCAAGCAGCAGACATTGGGGACAACAAAGCTACAGACCGGCAGAGGGCTCCTATGGGCAGGGCTGAAGTCGTGCAAAGCTAGAAAAAAGCCCTTCATCAATGAGAAGCAAAGAAGAGCCAGGCTGAGGTTTGCAAAAGACCATAAGGATTGGACCGTAGATGACTGGAGTAAGGTCATCTTCTCTGATGAGTCCAATTTTCAGCTTTGCCCAACACCTGGTCGTCTAATGGTTAGACGGAGACCTGGAGAGGCCTACAAGCCACAGTGTCTCGCACCCACTGTGAAATTTGGTGGAGGATCGGTGATGATCTGGGGGTCCTTCAGCAAGGCTGGAATCGGGCAGATTTGTCTTTGTGAAGGATGCATGAATCAAGCCACGTACAAGGTTGTCCTGGAAGAAAACTTGCTTCCTTTTGCTCTGACATTGTTCCCCAACTCTGAGGATTGGTTTTTCCAGCAGGACAATGCGCCATGCCACACAGCCAGGTCAATCAAGGTGTGGATGGAGGACCACCAGATCAAGACCCTGTCATGGCCAGCCCAATCTCCAGACCTGAACCCCATTGAAAACTTCTGGAATGTGATCAAGAGGAAGATGGATGGTCACAAGCCATCAAACAAAGCCGAGCTGCTTGAAATTTTGCGCCAGGAGTGGCATAAAGTCACCCAACAACAATGTGAAAGACTGGTGGAGAGCATGCCAAGACGCATGAAAGCTGTGATTGAAAATCAGGGTTGTTCCACCAAATATTGATTTCTGAACTCTTCCTAAGTTAAAACATTAGTATTGTGTTGTTTAAAAATGAACATGAACTTATTTTCTTTGCATTATTCGAGGTCTGACAACACTGCATATTTGTTGTTATTTTGACCAGTTGTCATTTTCTGCAAATAAGGATGGGCAACTCCAGTCCTTGGGGGTCTGATTGGTGTCACGTTTGCCACAGCCCCAGCTAGCACACCTGACTCCAATAATCAACTAATCATAATCTTCAGTTTGTCTCCCGTTGTCCTAGCTAGCTACCGGTGTCGCTCCCGCCTCCCGCCTGTGTACTGGAGTCCTAGCTAGCACAGTGTCCTTCGACCCCGCCTGCCAAGCACCTGCCCTCGCCGTAACGTTAACAGAAAGACGGGAAATGAGTGCTCAGCAGGCGGGCCGAAGGACACTGTCTACCAGTGTCCTAGCTAGCTAGCGGTGTCGCCCCCGCCTCTTCTTCTGTGGGGTTTATCGGTGGTTGGCATCCAACGTTATGGTGCATTACCGCCATCTACTGTACTAGAGCGCCCCCGCCAGTTCTGTTAAAGTTACTGCTAGGGCATCTGTGTCTGTTTTTTTTTATTACATCACTTCCTCACAGCTTTGATAAAGAGAGGGTTAGGGTGGCTGGTATATCTGTAGCCCTTGATCATGACTCTCAGTTCCATCACACATAAGAGTCATTGGACGGAGGCGTCTTCTGTCGGTGGGAATTTTGTTAAGATCCCCGAATCTCGGTCTGAACATTAACATGCATCGCTTGCGGTACGGTTTTGGAAGCATAAGGACCTTATCTTTCAAATAATAATTTTCTAAAAACAAAAGGTTAAATTGAATTGATACACACATTGACAGGGCTCCAAACACGTGTGTAAGCGTAACTAGGGAAATATAGTTTCATCTGATGGAGGCACCCATAGCTGTATGGATCTGTGCAAAACGACTACAGTAAGTGTATCTTTTTTATTTGAAGGATTCTTTCTCGCTGATGAACGAGAAGGGCCATATGTTACGAAAGTCGTATCGAAAAGCGATGATTGTTGACATTTCTAAACGTTAAAACACATCGTCGAGATTGTAGTTCACATGAGGCAGTCGTTGGGCAAAACTCATGGCTGAGAATTTAGGGAGAAGGCAGAATCCCACCTAATTAGAGAGCTAGTATATCTGTTACATCTGCTATCCAACGCATCAACAGATTACACATCAATTTGAAGTTAAAACATTGCACATTAATTATACTACAATGATGGCATATCCTAAACGAAAAATAATAATTTTATTTCCCTTTTGACCCATATTTTAATTGCATAGACAATCAGGGGAAATCCAGAAAATCTAATCTCAAAGGAGCATGAAGATGGCTTGCTGGAAGGGGGATATTCCTCCAGCTGCGCCCACATGCAGGAACCAATGGGATGCTCGGGGGGGATGCCCACACTCAGACCCCCGAATTGCGGGCCGCAATCACACACTATTGACACTTGTTAGCTAGCTAGCGCGCTAACGTTAGCTAGCGCGCTAACAGAGAGCGTTTACTTAGGGAAATAACTATGCCTTATATCGGGGTAGCTAACCACAGGACTGAATTGCCATTCAATAAATGCACAAAATACAATTTTTAAATGCTTACCGTACGGTTGTCCCTGCAGGTCATACTGCTGCATGCGGTACACGGTGAATTCATGTGCCGCTTCAGCTGGAAGGGGTGAGACGAGAATCAGCACCGCAGGGATAAACACAATGAAAGTCAGGGGGAAAGAGTACTTAAACATGTTATCGAACACCTCACTAGCCTCCTCAAACATCTTGACCTTCGTATTGAGGTCTAAACAAGAGGAAATTGATAATCTAGGCTGTTGCTGGATCGAATCTAGTCGTTAGCCTAGCTGTCATTCAGTAACACAATCGACACAAGTGGATTTTAATATGGCAAAAAGCTTGGCCACCTAACTAAACACGCACGAGCTTGCTTTTTGAATGGCATGGACATATTGTTACATCTTCCATATCTGTAATGAATATTCTTTATTATACAAATTAATTTGTCCCGTTCATTGATTTAATTAATGAGAATATTCATCACTGCGAAATCTCTGCTGCTAAGGGTCCAACAGGGGCCATCAGAGACAGCTTCGTGAATTTTAGGCGAGGCTGTGCAGTTGTGGAATTCAACGGCAGGGGTCAACGTATACCAGCGGTGGTCATGTCTAGATGGGCTACAGCCAATAAACCCTGGATTACAAAATGCTATGTATTGGCCATTGAGAGGCTTTGGCAAACGAAACTCTGTGGCCATACTGTACAGTCTTTGCTTTGGCCAAAGATTATGGATATACTGACAAGATACATCTCTCCGCCCTAACAAAGCGGCACGACGGGCAGTCTAGCTCCCGCCTATCCTTTCTTTGGATTGGTGGATACATCTCATTATTGTAATATATTTTTAAATATTCGAAGAGGGTTGTTAACGTCGACTGCCTGTATTCAATGGAGAGAGACGCTACTAGCTTCATGTCATGAATATGCATAGCCAACTCCAATATAACTTGTAAAAATACGAGGTCAAATCATAACGTCAGTGATTTTCAGGTCGTCAGTTATCTTCAGGTCGGAAAGTTGGAGCTCTAGAAAGAGGCCCGAGTTGGAGTTCCGAGGTCATAACGATTTTTCCCAGACTGAGCTCGTTATTT
This sequence comes from Coregonus lavaretus, assembly GCF_964263955.1. NCBI lineage: Eukaryota > Metazoa > Chordata > Actinopteri > Salmoniformes > Salmonidae > Coregonus > Coregonus lavaretus. The sequence goes on from NW_028162627.1 coordinate 34,411, forward strand.
TCCGAGTTCCCAGTGGTTTTGAACGCTGCATAAGCAATACCATTTTTTTGTTGACCAAATTCTACACTCTCATAGAGTATCACAGTATGAGTCATAATAACCATAAAACCTAGCGGTCAAACAGGGAAATGGTTCCAATCGTTTTTCCACCATTCATTTTTCCCTTAGGGGATTTTAGAAACACTTAAAATAAGGGCTGTGTTTCGTGTAGGCTCACCTTGTCTCTCTAGGACAAGGTGACTTATCAATATATTCGCCTGTATTTACCCCACAAAAATGAAATGCTAATTAGCTGCTAATGTGGTTATCATAAAGAACTAGAAATGCCATGACGATCTGGACGAGACCGCCGAATTGAGGCAAAGGTAAGAATCTCTGGATTAACTAATGTTAGCTAAATGTAGTAATGAATAAATTGGCAACATTTCTTTAAATGAACAATTCTGTGAACGGTCTTGTGAAAGTTTTAAATTGACACAATAACTGTTAGCAAAGGTGTCAGAGATGGCGTGCAGGAGCTTGCAGGGATTTGTAGTTTTGCATGATGTCTATTTTGCTGCTAATTAGCATGATCAAATCTGAGAGTAAATAAAGCCGAATATATTGATAAAAGTCACCTTGTCCGAGAGAGATTTACATGGTTATCAAACGTCACACCAGGGTAAGCCTACACGAAACACAGCCCTTACTTTATGTGTTTCTAAAATCCCGTATGGGAAAAATGAATGTTGGAAAACCGATTGGAACCATTTCCCTGTTTGACTGCTAGGTTTCATGGGTATTATGACACCTCCACTGTGGGGCTTTATTGACCGCCATACGTGGTCCTCTGTAGCTCAGCTGGTAGAGCACGGCGCTTGTAACGCCAAGGTAGTGGGTTCGATCCCCGGGACCACCCATACACAAAGAAAATGTATGCACGCATGACTGTAAGTCGCTTTGGATAAAAGCGTCTGCTAAATGGCATATTATCTTATTATCTTTATACAAAAACTCCCTGCTTGGTGGGCGAAACAATGAAAAAACGCCACCTGCTGGACGGAGACAGATATTCTGCTGTGTTGGGCCTCTCTCTTCCTCTCTGCTTTGGCTTTAAAGCCACCGGTCGGCCATATTGGTACTCCCCAGTAGGAGCAGAACCCTGGATCTGGTTCGTTCAGCCATTCCTATGGAGAAAATTAATGGGGAAAGAATAGGGTTTTGGGATAAACACAGAAAATAACGTCTTAGGTTAACACAGCCTTAGGAGATCTTATATGTTTTGTTCTATTTACATTTTTACAATTTAGTCATTTAGCAGACGCTCTTATCCAGAGCGACTTACAGTTAGTGAATGCATACATTCTTTTTTTTTCATACTGGCCCCCCGTGGGAAACGAACCCACAACCCTGGCGTTGCAAACGCCATGCTCTACCAACTGAGCTACATCCCTGCTGGCCATTCCCTCCCCTACCCTGGACGACGATGGGCCAATTGTGCGCCGCCCCATGGGTCTCCCGGTCTCGGCCGGCTACGACAGAGCCTGGATTCGAACCAGGATCTCGAGTGGCGCAGTGCCTTAGACCACTGCGCCACTCGGGAGGTTGCCGAAATGAGTAGGAGATAACATCTATGAGATAACATCAGTCAGTTAACATGACCTTTATGAATTATGAAGCCTTTTTTTATTACATAAATACTTCCAACCAATTTGTTCATCAAAAGCAATATGCTGGCCAGAAAAAGGGCAGTTATTTGAAAACGTATTCATGGGTTGCACGTTGCGTCACTATTGTTTTGAAGGTTCGTTTTAGGACTGATGCCCAACAGAGCATTCTACTCAATGCATCCTCATTGGGGGCTGATGAAGATTTGGTCGAAAGTTTATTACTGTGGCTTGAAAACACGATGACATTTCTAAAGAAGGCAAATCATTAGTAGGAAAACCTTTTGTTGTCATTTTGATGTCGCTGGATTTACTTTAGATGCAGTATAACGTTAGCTAGCTAAGATTGAGGGGAGACCTCCAGATTTGAGCTTTTCTAACGTTAGCATTGCTAGCTATTTTGAACAAACTTTGCTAGCTAATGACATTGCCATATGTCTAAAGTAAATTTGACAACATGATGATGGCAAAGTTGTTTCCTACCAAATATGTGCCTACTTTAGTAATGTCATCGTATTTCCAAGCCCCTATAGTGTCATTTAGATGACAGTTATTAGCCCCCGTTCTACTTTTGAGCATCAAAATGGCTGCAGCGTCTTTAAAACGTTGATAACAATGGCAATGATGCGACCATTGAGGGAGGTCCATTATCATTTCTATATACTTTTAGACGTTCAAGAGAGGCCTGGAGTTTTTTTTACTCAAACCTCCCGCGGGCTGGATTAAATAGGCTCGTAGTCCGGATCCGGCCCGCAGGCCATATGTTTCCCACCCATGTTGTAGTCCAATGTTAAACAGTCATTGTCTTAAACCCAAACATAATTACGGGGTAGGATGGTCAACCTCTCCTTCTACTAGTGAGAGAGATTGGTTTCTGACAGGTGATGTATGCTGAGAAAGATGATACTTTTTCTGATATTTTTAACTGGCAGTAATGCTATTATTGTATGATTAGCCCTTGACTTGTACACCTGACCAATGCATTATAGTAATAATAGTTATAGGCAGTCTAAAGGGAGGAGGTCAGAGACCTGGCAGTGTTGTGCCAGGACAACAACCTCTCCCTCAACGTCAGCAAGACAAAGGAGCTGATCATGGACTACAGGAAACGGCGGGGCGAGCACACCCCTATCCACATCGATGGGGCTGTAGTGGAGCGGGTCGAGAGCTTCAAGTTCCTTTGTGTCCACATCACTAAGGAATTAACATGGTCCATACACACCCACACAGTTGTGAAGAGGGCACGACAGCACCTATTCCCCCTTAGGAGGCTGAAAAGATTTGGCATGTTATTCGTTATTCACTGTGTATTTATTCCTTGTACCACTATTTTTTGTTGTTGTTGATATTTTTGTTTATTTATATCTTTAACTGCGTTGTAGGAAAGGACTTCACTGCATTTCACTGTTAGTCTACACCTGTTGTTTACAAAGCATGTGACAAATAAAATTAGATTTGACAGTAGACAAAATGTCTCCAGGGGGACATTCATCTACACAGGCGAGGTGAATGCCTATCCTTGATGTGAGTCAGCAAAAAAAGGCACTCGAGAATGATAGAAGAATGATACATTCTGTTGACTATAATAAGTAACACATTTCTTTCAATATCCTATACATCACTGTAGCATTCTCCTGTGTCTTGTGGCCCACCACACACTGCTCATCATATGTTATCTGATTTATGGCAAAACATGAAAAGAAACCAAATAATCTAATTTAAAAGTATGTTCACCATCAAACAAACTACTAGCCATTTCGTTAATGCATTAATACAACAATCACAATTAAGAAGGTGTCATAAAGAGGGTTTAAAGCCTGACCTTGCCAAGGAAGGAGGATGATGTCATCTCTCTCTCTCTGGTGAGCTGCTCTGCTAAGTGGGAGATTAATGGCGAGATGATGTCCTGCCATCTCACTTAATGGACCTTGGAGTCATTATTTCCGTTGTGTGCGTAATTCTGCCCAGGCTTATGAGAGGGCAAGAAGCAAACAAAGCAGAAAAACCAATTAGGTGTGGGCAGAACCTTGTACTTAGAGAGTTGGGCCAATGCAGTTTCTGCATTATGATGCATTTACATGACACTTCAACATTCTATGGCAGCCATGTTAGCTCCCCATTAACATTACATGGAGAATATTTTAAAAAAAATACTATTAAAAACTAAAACAGAGATCTATCTATTAAATTACCGAATTATATGGTCTAGAATGAGCATTATGGTGCATTTACATGACACTACAACATTCTATGGCAGCCATGTTAGCTCCCCATGAACATTACATGGGGAATATTTATTTATATACAGTATGTCTGTAAATAATTGCATCCTGCACTTGTATGCCGATGATACTTTTGTGTATGCTATTGCCCCCACGGTTGACCAGACTCTATCTGAACTACAGTCTGCCTTCATTGTATTACAAAACAACTTTATTGACCTGAAATTAGTACTGAATGCAGGTAAAACTAAGTATATGTTGTTCTATAGAGCGCATAAAAATAAGTCTGTACTTTGGATGGTGTCCATATTGATCGTGTCCCTGCTTACAAATATCTGGGCATCTGGATAGATTTAAAAAATGGTATTTTAAAAAGCATATTGATGAGTTCGTTAAGAAGCTGAGAATAAAAATGGTCTTCTTCTATAGAAATAGGTTCTGCAACTAGCTAAATAGTAGAAAGTAGATTATTCAGTCGAAGTTCCTATTGGTCCTAGACTATGGCGACATCATCTGTATGAACGCAGCTGCCACTTCATTAAAGCCGTTAGATGCAGTTTATCACAGCGCACTGCGCTTTATTACGGGCGACAATTTTAGTTTGCGTCACTGCATTCTCTACCAGAAAGTTGGTTGGCCCTCTGAGGTCACATAGGTTGATACATTGCTATGTTTTCATTTATAAAGCCATTTTACAAAAAGTCCCACTGTACCTATCATTACTAAACTTTAGATATATTAGTTACCACACGCAGTCTCTGGGATGGCAAACTCTGGAAATTCCTTTTGTCCCTATGAGTTAGGTAAATCAGCTTTTAGTTTTCTTGCACATTATTTGTGGTACTATCTTCAAAATGTTATGTGATGTTCTGTTGCCTCTCGAGCAATTCAGAAAGCTGATTGAAGACCTTATTACTGATGAATGTGTTTTCTATGACCGTGTTTTTCTTTCTTTCTGCTTGCATTTTGTATTTTCTATTTTGATGTGTGTATTTTAAAGTTGGCCTAACTCTCTAAATATACGGCTCCGGGTGTGGGGTGGGCATATACAGTAAGGGGGGAAAAGTATTGCTGATTTTGTACGTTTGCCCACTGACAAAGAAATGATCAGTCTATAATTTTAATGGTAGGTTTATTTGAACAGTGAGAGACAGAATAACAAACAAAAAATCCAGAAAAACGCATGTCAAAAATGTTAGAAATTGATTTGCATTTTAATGAGGGAAATAAGTATTTGACCCCCTCTCAATCAGAAAGATTTCTGGCTCCCAGGTGTCTTTTTATACAGGTAACGAGCTGAGATTATGAGCACACTCTTAAAGGGAGTGCTACTAATCTCAGTTTGTTACCTGTATCAAAGACACCTGTCCACAGAAGCAATCAATCAATCAGATTCCAAACTCTCCACCATGGCCAAGACCAAAGAGCTCTCCAAGGATGGTAGGGACAAGATTGTAGACCTATACAAGGCTGGAATGGGCTACAAGACCATCGCCAAGCAGCTTGGTGAGAAGGTGACAACAGTTGGTGCAATTATTCGCAAATGGAAGAAACACAAAATAACTGTCAATCTCCCTCGGCCTGGGGCTCCATGCAAGATCTCACCTCGTGGAGTTACAATGATCATGAGAACGGTGAGGAATCAGCCCAGAACTACACAGGAGGATCTTGTCAATGATCTCAAGGCAGCTGGGACCATAGTCACCAAGAAAACAATTGGTAACACACTATGCCGTGAAGGACTGAAATCCTGCAGCGCCCGCAAGGTCCCCCTGCTCAAGAAAGCACCTATACATGCCAGTCTGAAGTTTGCCAATGAACATCTGAATGATTCAGAGGAGAACTGGGTGAAAGTATTGTGGTCAGATGAGACCATAATGGAGCTCTTTGGCATCAACTCAACTCGCCGTGTTTGGAGGAGGAGGAATGCTGCCTATGACCCCAAGAACACCATCCCCACCGTCAAACATGGAGGTGGAAACATTATGCTTTGGGGGTGTATTTCTGCTAAGGGGACAGGACAACTTCACCCCATCAAAGGGACGATGGACGGTGCCATGTACCGTCAAGTCTTGGGTAAGAACCTCCTTCCCTCAGCCAGGGCATTGAAAATGGGTCGTGGATGGGTATTCCAGCATGACAAACCTGGTGGCCTACAAGAAACGTCTGACCTCTGTGATTGCCAACAAGGGTTTTGTCACCAAGTACTAAATCATGTTTTGCAGAGGGGTCAAATACTTATTTCCCTCATTAAAATGCAAATCAATTTATAACATTTCTGACATGTGTTTTTCTGGATTTTTTTGTTGTTATTCTGTCTCTCACTGTTCAAATAAACCTACCATTAAAATTATAGACTGATCATGTCTTTGTCAGTGGGCAAACGTACAAAATCAGCAGGGGATCAAATACTTTTTTCTCTCACTGTATATACTTCACATCTATTCTGACAATTATCAATAGGAGATCGGCTTAATAAGAGGGCCTGTTTCGGAAAAGTGATTTTGCAAGCAATAGCTAAAAGACTCATAACAAGAATATAAATAAAACAACTAACATATTGTTAAGTATTTTATTGTAAGGCAAACACATGTTTATATTCTCTTCTTAAATCTGATTCCTCACAAACAAAAGCATGCCATTTTGGTGGGATCATCAGACCCAGTTATCCAATAAAAGTGGATGTGGTCAAATTGTTAGATTTTCCAGTTGCCAATAAGGGCACTCTACTGTACATTGTGGACCCAGTGTCTGACCAATGGGAACATCAGTGTATGTGCTGTAAACACATGCAGTGGGTGCTGTTCTGTTCCCTGTGTCCCCGAATCCCTCCAATGGTCCTTGGGAATGTCCTGATCTGCTCCAGCCTTCGCCCCGCCGAGACCAAGACGAGAATTTTTTTTTTTTTCTGTGACTAAACAAAAGAAGCGGTAAGTGTGTGAGTAAGTACCATGATGGATTAGCGAGAGATTAGCTAGCCAGCAGTAAGTAAGCAATTTCTGAGCATTGTGTCCCCACGTCCCCCTCCTACTCTCAGGAGATGCTCTCTCCTTCTCACCTGTGGCAGGTTGAGCTGCACACTGGAGCATTTAGGAAACACAAAGCGTTGTTTGAATCATAGAATACCAATGAGATATAGTAATGTGGGTGTTCTTCTTCCCAAGCTTATTTGGTCGGCATCTCTCTCACTAGAATCTGGATTTCCCAGATTCTCAAGAGTAGTAGTGTACCATATTTCCCACACACATCCCGTATGTCCATTCTGATCTGGACCTATCAGGACTGACACATACCTGTTTGTCTGATCCTTAAATACTTCTAGAGAGAGTATCAAATTACATCTACTACCTGTTAATGAAAATGGAGCACTGTCTAGTATAAAACAGACAAATGAGGAAGAACAAGTATGTGTGATGGATGAGCTGTAGGAGTGAATGAGAGGTACTGGGTTGGGCCCAGTAGTGAGGAGAGGCAGCTGTCTGAAAGGTCAGTGCAGTGAGACAGACAGTACAGTGGGCCTGCGCCCACCCTAGCTCTGCTCAGCCACAGAGATAATGGATGGGGAGGCCTCATGGAGCCAGCCGGTCCATTAAGTTGCGTTAATGCCGTTAGGGGAGACTCGCGTGGCTCATCCCTTCATATCCATTTTCAGAGCTGCTCAGTCATAGAGCCAGTGTGCTGGGTGAGCTGAACATCCTCTCTCTCTCTCTCTCTGAAATCCACAGAATCAGTTCTTAGCATCAGAGCAAGGACTTGGTTTATCTTTTAATTTGTTGTGCTGCCTCAGCTTTAGGCAGTGGTTTTAGTACTGTCACACTATCTGTTAAACTTGAGAACAGGTTGGTCTTCTCTGTATTACAAGGGATTTTTATATATTCACACATTTGCAATACAATGGGTTGTTACCCAATCTAATTCATCTACGGTCCATGTGTATGTAGCATGTTGAAGACAGTTCCCACAGTGCACAGTCCTCGTTGAAAGCTGTTGAAAGATCTTTGAAAGGCATTTAATAAGGCATGGGTGTGTAAGTTACCATCTGGGCTTTCACTGATTTCCTGCTATGCTGATTTGAGCAACCACAAGTTACAGTAAATCTAAGCGGATACTACCGAGTTCACAGAGTTTTTGAAATAGCATGTTCCTAATGTGTACTGGGAACTTCGATTGTGAAACAGAGAGTTGCACCAGCTGGCCATGTCTTCATAGAGATCGAATGAGAGCAACATAGTTCATGAATGGAGCACATTGGTTTCAGGGCCAGGCAGGTTGGCAATCTGCTCAGCATCATGACGGGAAAATATGTTGTTTAATGCTTCCCTCCAACCCACAGTAACGACTTCCACTCTCTGACCACCTGACGTATGTCTCTGACACCTCTCCGCTCTCCCAGATATCACTCTATTAAAGAGACTCTGAGGCATGACCAATCTTTCACAGACCCATAACTTAGACTCCTACACTGCCTGATGCTCTCCTGTGTTTAATATAGCTTTTTGTGGATGACTGACTTGTAAAGGTTAGTAAGTGTGTGCAGTCAGGTTCACCTCGACATTCTTGACATTCAAATTTGTCTCAGTCAGGTATTAGCAAGGCTTTCGAAGCTGTTAAATGAACAAATCCTTGAAAGTTCAACTTTTTTTGTGTCAGAGTCACACCCAAAAAAACGGTTTATTTGTAGTTGCACATTAACCTCTTTTATTTTTTTATTTTTTGTAAATGTTGAGGGGTAGATCAGCTTTAATATTGCAGATAGATTGTAACTTCCATCAATGTAATTGTCTGCATCACTTCCAATGTGGGGTTTTTTCTTCTCGCAAATATATATATATAAATATATATCCTTTAAAAATATATATTCCCCTTTATTACTTTCCAACCACACCACCCCTTCCTTAATTAGAGTAAACAACGCTTAGGCCTCTACTTCCAGCTTATACATACTATATACATTTTATGGACACAGTCAATCTTACAATAATTCTATTTTGTTTGTTTTTACTCCTGAACTTCCTCAACCTCTCTGATCATTTTCATGATGTCCATCCGGTTTGCTTCTATATGCCATATCTTTCTAACTGTGCTCTTTCACAAAAGCTCTCAACCTATATACTTATTATGGACACAGTATGCTTTACATTAGTTATCTTGTTGTTATTAGTTGTTATTATTAGTCCCATCCTTCAGCTCCATTCAACACCTCCCATCTATCTCTGAACACCATCCATATTGGATTTCTATTTGCCATATATTTTTCAACTGTGATGTTTCACAAAAGTTCTGAACCCTTCTATTCTCATTGTTTCTACAGATTGTAAATTGAAAATAAACATTTTTGCTAAAAGTATTATTATTGATCGATTTACTATGACTTTTCAGATCACCCAGTAGTGCTATCTGCAGGGTTAGCTCCAGGTAAATATTGCAATCCTTCAGCCATTCCTGGACCTGTGACCAAAAACAAGCTAAAAATGGACAGTACCAAAACAAATGATCTAATGATTCTGTCTCTTCACAGCAAAATCTGCAGAGCTGGGAAGATTGTATCCCCCATATGAATAACATTCTATTGGTAGCAAGAATTTTGTATAATTTAAATTGAAAAATTCTAAGTTTTGAATCTGGCGTCGTTTTGCGTATCAGTTCATAAACACTATTCCATGGAATCGGTACATTAACCTCTTAAGGATCAGACCCTTTTTTTCAATTTTCGCCTAAAATGACATACCCAAATCGAACTGCCTGTAGCTCAGGACCTGAAGCAAGGATATGCATATTCTTGATATCATATGAAAGGAAACACTTTGAAGTTTGTGGAAATGTGAAATTAATGTAGGAGAATATAACACATTAGATCTGGTTAAAGATAATACAAACCAAAAAACGTGTTTTCTATATTTTTTTGGGGTTGCAACATCTTTGAAATGCAAGAGAAAGGCCAGACAGTGATGTGGGATTCTAGATGCAATTTAGATGTTGTCCACCAGATGGCAGCAGTGTGTGTGCAAAGTTGCAGACTGATCCAGTGAAGAATAACATCACTTCACAATATTTTGTATCAAGTCTGCCAGGAGTTTTCCCAAATGTGCCGAATTGGTCATAAATGATGGATCATTAGCTTCCCTACAAAAAAGACACTAACCTTCACACATCTTACATTTACGTCATTTAGCAGACACTCATATCCAGAGCGACTTACAGTTAGTGAGTGCATACATTTTCATACTAGATGGCCGGGCAGGGTGGGTGTGGAGTCAGAGGTCAAACTGTAGAACCTAGTTCCTACATTTGAATATAAAAATTGATTTTTCAAACAAAACTACAGTCGTGGTCAAAAGTTTTGAGAATGACACAAATACTAATTTTCACAAAGTCTGCTGCCTCAGTTTTGATGATGGCAATTTGCATATACTCCAGAATGTCATAAAGAGTGATCAGATGAATTGCAATTAATTGCAAAGTCCCTCTTTGCCATGAAAATGAACTTAATCCCCCAAAAAAACATTTCCACTGCATTTCAGCCCTGCCACAAAAGGACCAGCTGCCATCATGTCAGTGATTCTCTCATTAACACAGGTGAGTGTTGACGAGGACAAGGCTGGAGATCACTGTCATGCTGATTGAGTTAGAATAACAGACTGGAAGCTTTAAAAGGAGGGTGGTGCTTGAAATCATTGTTCTTCCTCTGTTAACCATGGTTACCTGCAAGGAAACGTGCCGTCATCATTGCTTTGCATAAAAAGGGCTTCACAGGCAAGGATATTGCTGCTAGTAAGATTGAACCTAAATCAACCATTTATCGGATCATCAAGAACTTCAAGGAGAGAGGTTCAATTGTTGTGAAGAAGGCGTCAGGGCGCCCAAGAAAGTCGAGCAAGCGCCAGCACCGTCTCCTAAAGTTGATTCAGCTGCGGGATCAGGGCACCACCAGTGCAGAGCTTTCTCAGGAATGGCAGCAGGCAGGTGTGAAACCCACATATTCTGACAAACTCCAAGCATTGATTATGCAAGAATGGGCTGCCATCAGTCAGGATGTGGCCCAGAAGTTAATTGACAGCATGCCAGGGCGGATTGCAGAGGTCTTGAAAAAGAAGGGTCAACACTGCAAATATTGAATCTTTGCATAAACTTAATGTAATTGTCAATAAAAGCCTTTGACACTTATGGAATGCTTGTAATTATACTTCAGTATACCATAGTTACATCTGACAAAAATATCTCATAACACTGAAGCAGCAAACTTTATGAAGACCAATACTTGTCATTCTCAAAACTTTTGACCACGACTGTACACTACATTTGATCTCTGGGACCCTCAGGATGACAAATCAGAGCAAGATTACTGAATGTAAGTACATTATTTACCTTCAGAGGTGAATGTATCAAACTAGTTGCCGTGATAATACTTTTGTTGTTGTGCACTATCCTCAAACAATAGCATGGTATTTTTTAGCTGTAATAGCTACTGTAAATTGGCCACTGCAGTTAGATTAACAATAATTTAAGCTTTCTGCCCACATAAGACATGTCTATGTCCTAGAAAGTTGGCTGTTGTTTACAACACCATTCTAGTCGCATATTGAGCAACAACCGTCCCGTATAAAGGACACCAATCCTTTTTTTTGTTTGAGTCACACCCCAAAAAAATTGTTTATTTATAGTTGCACATTAACACATTTATAGTACAAATAAAACATTCATTAAACTTGTTTTGATCCCTTAATATCGTGTTTACACCTAGTTTGAATCAAGGTTGCATCAAACATTCCCCTCCGCCCCCCCTAAAAGCCCTGATTTATCCTAGACTGAGGCCTTGCATTCCACGCCCGTCTCTTGTCATGTTTTCATTCGCCTGGCCTGCGGATCACAAAGGAGCACTGTGCCAGGGCCTCCCTTGACCTTCTCCTCTCAGACATGCTCTGAGAGCGGGAATCAGCCTCTGACAGCCTAATAAATACAATAACAAATTGCGGCAGGTCAAAAGTATGTGGCGTGGGCCGAGCTGTTAATGTAATGAACTCAGTTATGGAAATACAAGGCAATTAAACTCCCATGGTGCCTTCTGGGCCAGACGGGTGGCGGACTGGCTGTGGACGATGGTGGGAGAATAGGGCCATTTTAGTGGCCCACAGGAGTAGGAAATATGCTCTGTGTGATTGAGCTTAAAAAGCCACTGAACACTCTGATTGGCATGTGTTTTTCTGTTGCTCATTAGAAAAATGAAATTTCAGTCTTGGAGGTGTGTTTCCTGACCAATTCCGCATTTGGTTAATGATGTTTGTCCCCCATGAGACACTGTAGACGTGGAAGCCTATTTCATTTCCTCTAAATCCCCAGAATGAATCTAAAACAACTTTTGATGTTTTCGCCAAGGATGTTTTAGTTGCTCAATTTTACATCTAACTAAGGTGTTGGTGCAGTATTTCTCAAGTAAAAAAATGTGCGACGTGGACATAGTCAAATCAAAACCCAACCTTCATTTACCCATTGTGACGCAAGGCTGTTCCAAACTCAGTTTTAGACGAGACAGACTTTATGACCAAAATTATCCTATTTACACTTTGTAGTCAATTTTGACACTAGAATAACTGTTTCTGATTCATATTGATGCTACATAGGCCATTTTCAAAGGGATTCGTTGCATTTTAAAGGCAGTCGCTCTTTAAACTTCAATTAGTCATGAGGATTGTCCTGGGGTGACATCAGGGTTGGGGGCCATTGTCACTCACTCACTCTTGTGTTTGTTTTGGTTGTTGTGCTGACTGCTAATAGCTGGTCAGTCAAAGGGTAAAAGATGGAGGTACAGGCTTTTGTTCTGAGTTCAAATGTAGGCCTACATGATGTTGTTAGAAAAAAAAAAGATTAATTATTTCAATAAATTAATTATTTCAAATTGTTATTCAGAATAGGCCGTACTTTGCTACTAAATATGGACCTACAGTAGTGTTAGAGAGTAGGCTGTCCATGTAGCTTGGTCCATATAGGCATTGGTATTACCATACATATAACCCCACAATATGAGTCATTTATAAATTCCAGGCAGGTTACCACCTGCAGTATTGCTCCATAGTGTATCCAAACCTAACTGGAGGCTAAATCAAACATGTGACACTGAGCTGCTCCAATCAGGGAGGCCTAATCCCAGATTTAAACCACATATGTTTGGTATTTGGTTGGGCTACCGGATGGATGAACTGTAGCTGGGAGAGACTGTGGAGTGTTCCATTTAAGTGATAATGCCCGAGAAGCCAGTGTTTGTTGGATATATTGTCACTAGAAAACAGTTTAAACAAATGCAAATGCAGCTACTTTGCTGTTATTCTGGCGGAACTCTTTGACGTGACTAAATTAGCTGTAGTTGACTAGCTAGCAAGCAAGGTATAAGAACGTTGCCAGCCAGTATGACAATGGGACATTTAGAACGAACGATTGGGTCGCGTCTCTAACAACCCTAGATTTGTGTCGGAACTATATCTTGTGGAAGGAAGAAATAGTACAAATACATTAATCAAAATAACGATGTAAATGAAAATATGTCAATCATTATTTGAATATGTTGGTAACCCGTTGTATAAAAGTGATAATGCCCTCGAAGCCAGTGTTTGTTGGATATATTGGCACGGATATATTGACAGTCGTTCGTTCTAAATGTTCCATTGCCATACTGGCTGGCAACGTTCTTATCCCTTGCTTGCTAGCTAGCCAACTACGGCTAATTTACAGTCACGTCAAAAAGTTCCGCCAGAATAACAGCAAAGTAGATGCGTTTCATTTGTTTAAGCTGTTTTCTAGTGACGTTTATTTGGATACATCCATAACAATGAGCTAATGAGGCGCGATTTCGCCTGGCATAGAGAATGTGCTCACTCGTCAGGACACTGTTGTTCAGAGGAGCTAGCCAACAACACAGCTACAGTAACACAATCACTTCAAACTGAAGCTGGAACGACTGCAAATTAGCTGCGTTTCGTTTGACCTTTTTTCAATGGACATCGTTTTTGTATATATCCATAAAAATAATGCCAGCTGATTCATGATTTCGACCGGCTGAGAAACGCTGCCTGCCTTTGTCTCGTCCCGACTCCCAACACGTTCAATACTATGGGACAGCAGGAGATCGGATTTGAATATTTAAACAATGTTGCAAATATCGGAGAGACAGGCAGCAAGGTTTATACAAATCTCCACTGTTGAAAACTAAATGTTAGTCTAAAAGAAATGTGAGATAATGTCTAGATGCTTTTTATAGAGGAGATCAAGTTTATAAAGTGCCAGACTGGGTAGATGAGACAGTGGATTGCACAGTCAGATGGAACTGTGTAAATAGGCATTTTAACGTCATAGATTTAGCTGGTGGTAATTTGTGGAATAGACACGGCTGGAATGCGGTTTTAACCAATCAGCATTCAGGATTAGACCCACCCGTTGTATAATGTGCAAATAACCCACTCCTGTTCTCAGAGTCATAGAGAAGCAAAGAATTCTGGCAGCCTCATGGCCCACATTGCCTGTGTTATTCTCTCCCCCTGTGTGTATTTTCCTCACAGATTCATTGTTGGTTATAAGAATAACAGTCATGGGCCAGATGCAGGAGGGAGACGCGATTTTGAAATTCTAGTGAACTTTCAGGGAGTAATCAGAAGCAGAGGGGACGCTTTCCTCCCAGTTCACTTTATGCTCACGTAGAGATTTGTGTGGAATGGGACCTATTTTCACATGACCTCGCCATATCTCCATGGTGACCTACAGCTTATCCATATAGCTGCTTATATCAGCACGTGGTGTTAACCAGATCTTGTTAGACAAATAGAAAACAGAGGGCGTTGAGCACACTTTGATAACCACAGTTGACCACCTCAGTGAGCGCTCTACTGGTTTAGATATTGCGGGAGCTCTTGCGTTGGACCGGTAAACCTCAGAACTTTGAAGCTCCAGTAGCCTACCAGGAAGTGTCTCACAGTGCTGATGACATGCAGGCTATAGCCTAGACTCAAATCTATTTTTTTTTTTCTTTTTTTTTTTTTTCTACTAGCTGTGCAGTCAGGAAATGAAGAAGTCATGGTGCCATGAGTGTGGAAATTGGTATGAACTTGGTATAACTAGAGCATTTACATTGGGAGGTTTTGTGTATATCGGGCATATCACTGACCCACTGGGAACAGACGTCAATTCAACATCTATTCCACATTAGTTCAATGTAATTTCATTGAAATGACGTGGAAACAACGTTGATTTAAACAGTGTGTGCCCAGTGGGGAGTGTGTAATGACTCAATAACAGAGTAACATTTTGCATCTCATTGACCAACATTTAGATATGTAGCAATGATTGTATTCATTAGGTATATTGTGCTAAGGTTAAATTAGGTTGTAAATTCATCATAAGTTAATTTACTTCTGTACCATAAATATAATTTATTGTGTTTAGGAAACAAGAATCCACAATGTTGCCATGGAATCATTAGGCTAAATGTAAGTCTGATGTTTGAGGGAAAAGGTTTGAAGACTGATTTGCAGCTCTGCCTATTTCTGAGACTCTGCGGCCCATGCATTTTTAATGCTTTTCCATTGACCATCATCATCCATCCTCTTTGTTTAACAGTTCACTCACCATTTCCCCATTACCTCCTTGATAATGGGCCAACGGTTGTAATGATCTCCTTGTTTTACAGCAGTACATCTGCGCTCTACATGGCATGAGCATGACCCTCTCCTTTAGCTTTGTGTGTGTGTGTCTGGCTGTCTGTCTCATGCTGCCCAGCTCTGTGCCACAGCCTGCAGATGGTGTTAGATGAGCTGGAGGGGATGATGAGTGAAGTGGCTGGCGTCAGGCCTTCATCTGTGATGCAGCCTTGGGGATCAACACCGCCTTCACCACACTATGCTAAACATCATGGTTCACTTCCACTGAAGAAGCACTCTCATAACAAATCACTGACAATATGAACATTGATCCTGGCAGATCAATATGTTTAGGGGACCTGTCATGCCAAATAGTGTCCCCCTGACAAAACGTGTCCGGGCTGAATTTGGCATGTTCTAGCAACGGCCCTAGCAACAGACGCTAATAGCTTCTCAAATCCCATTTGTAATTTGATCCCTGACAGGATCTCCTCTCAGGGCAAAGTGCATCCAGTCAGGGTGGCCTTGGTCTGGGCTGGGGGTTAGAGGCCAGAGGTACTGAAGGATAAAGACCTTTGGGGTGGGTGAGGTGATCTGAGGGGTGATATACTGTAGGTACTGGGGGTGGGCCAGTGGGGGACAGAAGGGCCATATTGGGGAGGGTGAGTTGTGGTAAGGAGCGAAGGTACGTGCCACCTGTCTGCACGGTCACGTCCTTTGATGTGCTGTGGCGGGGTGGCAGCCAGATGTGGAGGCCCAGCTGTGGTTTTGACCTGGAGAGTTTACGTAGTCCCTCTGGATTTCCCTCTGAGCCTCTCCACAGGACTGACAGCCATACAGTTATAGACACCACATGTGCCTCCCTCCTTCCCTCCCTCTCTCCACTCCTCCTCAATCCCAGGATGCAACAGATCCACAGAGGAATCTAACCCCCTCTTCATCCCCACTGGTCATGGTTATCTGATTCACTATGTGGGAAGGATTAACTCTGGTCACTCAATGACAGCCCACCTATTGTATACTGTACTGTCTGTCTTTCCCCAACAAAATGTAGGAACTGTCAATAGTTGAAGCCTATATTGATTTAGAAAGAACACATTGACTTGGCGTGTTTATTTCTTTCCGTGGCTCTGTCAGTCATGACTGGGGTGAACATGACCTTATTACAAAGCCCACAAAGAAAAAGCCCTCGAAAGAACACACAGAGCTCCGAGCTCACTAGGCAATATGCACCACGCTCCCCCTCTTTAACAGCTTACCATAAAATTCTCAAAGCTTTAGGAAACATATGTGTCTATTTTTATTGGAAGAAGCAATTGAGCAGGCCTCTGTGTGTGTTGGCGTAGATCAGGCAGGGTTCCTGCCCACGGATAATTCCAAACAACACCTCAGGACAGATGAGGAAAAAGGGTTTTCTAGAGGTCATTATATTATCAATTTGTACCTATTGTGTTTTACTTAAGGTAATTTCAACAAAACTCACAATTTTTCTAGAGACTGAAAACGAAAAGTAATAAAAGACCTAAACACATGAAGATATCAGGACAGCGGACAGGCATGCTTCGATATTGTGATCTGCCCTTCCTCTGTGTCCTCTCTTGTTGCCCTATGAAAAGGCAGGCTCTTGTCCGGAAGCCGAGCGTGGGCAGGAGAGAACTGTGTGTCTGCCACATGCAGTGTAACCTCTCCCTGTGGGTTGAGAGTGGTGCCCATGTGAGTAGGCTGTGTGTGTAGGTGTGGCTGTGTGTGTGTGTGTGCATCCCTTCCCGGCACAGGCAGCACCACGCATGACATCCCCATTTGGCACTGCCCACATCCCACCCTGACAAAGCCAGCCCTGCCCTGCCTGCCCCTACTCCCCTGCCCTGGCAACGTCCCCTGGAAAGTTAAAATGCTCCAGCTCAGGATGAATAAACAAACCTAGCAAGGAGGGGAAAAAAGAAAACCCTGTTCATTAATGGACTACCACCATTTGAAAGCCGGCTTGTGTGCGCTGTCTATCTGAGAGGGAAACAACAACACAATCATTTAGAGAGAAAGAGGGACAATATGGCTCTGTGTTCCAGATAGTCACATTGAGATGCTCTTTTGTTTGAAATGATCCGTAGTCACATTGAGATGCTCTTTTGTTTGAAATGAACTCAAACGGATCAATGCCTCAGTGTCTTCTGTTTAAAGGACAAAATCACCCCATAATGCATCAGAAAACTAAACTTAGGAAGTAATGGTTCTTAGGAAGAACGTGTCCTTACATTTTTTTTTTGTGTAGTTTGATGATTTATTACACTGAAGTCATTTCTCAGTGTAATTACTTTGACATGGCTTTCTCCCACCCACCGCTTTTGTGGAGCATTATGTAACTTCAAGGAGTTGAGTCTTTCGTGAGCAGAACCTTTGTCTTGACATTTGCACAGTTTGAGGTTCGAAATCTCTTTCATCTACAAGATGCCCTTATTTCTTCACTTCTCAGTCGACAACACTTTTGTTGCAGGACACATACTTCTTTCAATATTTTGCCTTTTAATTAAAATGTATTTTAACATGCATAGCTGTCTTCAGTTCAGTTGTCTTCTGTTTTTAAGGAGATCAGGAAGTGTTAGAAGTTAGTTGAATTATTGAGTTAGGATATTACTGGTATATAGACCTATTAGAAACCCAATGACCTGACAGGTTGTGTGTTTCATACCATTCACATTAGGGTTCGGCCTATTTTGATGTAGCATTGATCATACATATGCTGCTACAGCTCTGGTGCACGAATGTATGAGAGGTGAGGCAATGACACAGTGCACACAGACTCACATGCTAACGCACACACACACAGTCAATGTGTTTCTCAGTAGTAAAAGGATACTGCACCTGGACTCTTTAGAAGCACCTTGGAAAAACAGAGACAGTGCCCCTTTAAGGGATAAGTCATGAGAGAAATAAAAGCCCAAAAGGAGTGAGAGGAGGTGTGTGTACGTGTACGAGAGAGCGCATTAGGCACTTAAAGCCATTCCTCTATGGCTAAAGGCTAATGCAATTGCCACAATAAGAGAGTCTCAACGGAGCCTGGAAAAAAACTGAGAGGGGGATGAAAGAAGAGAAGGAGGGAGGGGAAGAGGGAGGGAGGGAGGGAAGAGGGAGGGAGGGAGGGAGGGCAGCACTGCTTCCAGACTCTCACATGGACAGTGGAGCTCTCAGGATGAACAGTTAAATGTTTATTTCTCACAATCCTTTTCTATAGCTTTCTCTCTTTTACTCTTTTACTTTCTTTTAGACTGTCTCTCGGTCATCTCTCTCTCTCCTGTTACTCTGCTCTAAGTGGACGAGCTGGTGCTGTGCATCTCCAGAGTGATTGATCAGGTTAAAAGGAGACAAAACTACAGTAGCAGCTAGTCACTAGCCAGCAGGTTGTGTTAACTAGCTCCACGTCTGACCTTCTTCTCTCCACTGCTCTCCTCTTCTCTATGGGAAACCGAACAGACCAGGACAGGACAACCCTTCTCTCCCTCATCTCCTCTCCACCACTGGCTGTGAGGACAAGACAGGGACAGCCCCCCTCTATGTCCCCAAAAGAGACCTCGGCACAGGACAAAGTTGTTGCTGCTGCTGGATCTGAAATGGAACATTCCTTAG
>NW_028162626.1:0-84539 GCF_964263955.1 Coregonus lavaretus
TCTCTAGCCAAGAAGACAGCACAATGTTTAGAGGTGTTTCTACACAACCGTTGAAGGGTGAAATGTGTTCTGTTTTATAAACGAACAACTGAAATTCTGAATATAGTCAAATATCTAAATAAATCAAATACGTTTAGAGGTCACATGGTGGCTGTTTAAAAGCAACCATCAAACAGCACACTGTGACATTATAATGCACAGAACAGAGGTGTGGTGCAAAGGCTGTCTTTCTCACTGTTCCTCCAACAACCATGCTGCTAGAGAGAGTCTAGTCTTTCCTCCTCCTCCTCCTCCTCCTCCTCCTCCTCCTCCTCCTCCTCCTCCTCCTCCTCCTCTTTCTCCCTCCTCCTCCTCCCCCCCCCCTCCTCCTCCTCCTCCTCCTCTTTCTCCCTCCTCCTCCTCCTCCTCCTCCTCCTCCTCCTTCTCCTCCTCCTCCTCTTTCTCCCTCCTCCTCCTCTTTCTCCCTCCTCCTCCTCCCCCACCTGCACATCTTTCATTTCCCTCCTGTTTTCTATTCCTGTCTTTCTTTATGTGCTTTTAACCACGAGGTCGTAGGTTGAACAATAACCACGAGGTCGTAGGTTGAACAATAACCACGAGGTCGTAGGTTGAACAATAACCACGAGGTCGTAGGTTGAACAATAACCACGAGGTCGTAGGGAGAACAATAACCACGAGGTCGTAGGTTGAACAATAACCACGAGGTCGTAGGGAGAACAATAACCACGAGGTCGTAGGGAGAACAATAAGCTCATCGGTTCTTCAAACAGAAACCTTGACCAGCATGTGTTGATATGTCATATTGTATTATACTTCAGTCTCATTGTTGTACCCTTTTATTTTGTACTGTTCACATGGTGATGATGATGATGGTGGGGGTGATGATGGTGGTGGTGGTGATAATGATGATACTTTGCCTGAGTGTACCTGTATTTTTTGTTAGTTTTTTTTTACTCAACATGTGTGCTCTGAAAGAGAATACTGTATAGCACAGGAGGTTAGTGCCACCTTAATTGGGGAGGACGGGCTCGTGGTAACGGCTGGAGCGGAATCAGTGGAATGGTATCAAATACATCAAAATAAATTCTTTCCATGTGTTTGATGCCATTCCATTCGCGCCGTTCCAGCCATTATTATGAGCCGTCCTCCCCTCAGCAGCCTCCACTGCGTTATAAGGAGGACAGGTCGAGAGAGAGAGAGAGAGAGAGAGAGGGAGGGAGAGACTGACGGGGCGAGAGGGTCTTGCCAGGGGTGGAAAAGAACACAAGGACAGACTGTGTGGCAGAGAAAGGTATGTGTGTTATTCCCTCACCCAGTCACACAGCCCTGTTGTCTTGCCAACAGTTTGACTCCATCCCTGGTTGCTGCTCTGCCCTCTCCCCCATCCCATGGTGCCGTTCCCATGACAACCTTCACTTCCTGTTCCTGGGTGCAGAACAGAGTGGTTGCCACGCCAACCTTCACTTCCTGGTTACTAAGGGGCGGGGGGCGGGGCTGAATGACTGGAGATACTGAAGTGAGGACATCCAATGAGGTGCACTGCCATGCCGAGGTGCTGAAACCTCTGGGTGTAGGCTATAAGACTACAACCATTTAGTCTAGCAATGTTTATCCCATCAAGGTGGTTAGGGCTAAAACTACATACATTCACCATCTTGTTGTGTAGGCTAAGACTAGAAGCATTCAGCCCTGATTATTGGGAGTGACTGGATCAGTTCCAGTGGAACATCGGACTCAGTAATCATCTGTAGAATAGTCCTTCCTGTCGGAATGCAACTTCTTCTTCTACGTTTTCTGACACAGTCAGTGATCCTTTTAGTTTTTATTTTGTATGAAATAAATCAAATGAACAATAAAATGGCACAGTAAAAAAAAAACACACAAATAAATAAATAAACAGGCCAAACCAGGGATTGGTTCCTCAGGACCAATAGGATCATGTCCACTGAACCAGCTGACTCAGGGGTCTCTCGACGCGGTCATGGGCTATTTAGTGCACTACTTTTGACCAGGCCCCATAGGGCTCTAGTCGAGTCGGTCTAAAGTAGTGCACTACGTAGGGAATAGGGTGCCGTTTGGGACCCGGCCACGGCATGTCCTCACGGAGCTCCATTCGTCCTCATACTGCAATGCATTCTGGTAAACTGTTGTCTTCTCGGATACCGCCAATTGTTTCTGTTTGATTTTATTTTCCCTCACGTGTGCGAGGTCACAGTATGTGCTCTTCGGTGTTTCGGTGGGCAGCTGTGTTTCGTGTGAGTTGGCTGCCTGGTAGGCATCGATTCTATGGTGCATCATTCCCCTCTAAAAAAAACATAGAAGCTCTCCCTTTACCTATAGATATGGTATATATTGAGGTGTATATTGAGGTATATACTGATGTATATATTGAGTTGTATATTGAGGTATATACTGATGTATATATTGAGGTATATATTGAGGTATATATTGAGGAATATACAGTAGGGATATACTGAGGTATATATATATATATATATATATATATTGAGGTATATATTGATTTATATATTGAGGTATAAATTGAGGTATATATTGAGGTATAAATTGAGGTATATATTGAGGTATATATTGAGGTATAAATTGAGGTATATATTGAGGTATAAATTGAGGTATATATTGAGGTATATACTGTAGGGATACATGATATGATATGTTTAGGCATATTATATAAACTAGGGATATACATCAAAGTCAGGTGCAGATAGCAGATACACTGTGATTCCCTCCATAGGTCATCATCATAGCCTTGTCACGCAGCGGACCAAGGCGCAGCGTGATATGCGTACATACTTTTAATGAGTACTTATTACCAAACACAAAACAACAAAACGATACGTGAAGTCCTAGGTAAATACACCAACACAAACCTACACGGAACAAGATCCCACAATACACTGTGCCAAACAGGCTGCCTAAGTATGGTTCCCAATCAGAGACAACAAGCAACAGCTGATTCCCGTTGCCTCTGATTGAGAACCACACCGGCCAACATAGATACACATGAACTAGATCCTAACATAGAAACACAAACACATAGAATCTACACACCCTGGCTCAACATATAAGAGTCCCAGAGCCAGGGCGTGACACCCTCACACCAAACCAGTATATTTCAATCATTAAGTATAACTCATACAGCTCCACATACAGATCTTCTCATGGCACATTTCGGCTTTATCTCAGTAGTCGCTACTAACTTCAACCCAAGTACAGAGAAAACAGTTGAGACCCCCCCCCCCACCACCTTCACCCACCACCTTCACCCTCCCAACTCCACCCCACAGTCACTACACACACACAGGGTGACAGAGAGGACGAAACAGCAGCGGTCGGTTGGCTTGCTTCTCCTGGTTGTGGTGTTTCTCCAGGTGCTGTTGTCCAGCCAACTACTACTCCAGGTACCAGCGTCTTTCTGTACCTGGGTTTCATGTGCCAGTACAGTAACCAAGGGTGATCACAAATAGCATCCTATTCTCTATGTAGTGCACTACTCTGACCAGGGCCCAGACACTAGTACACTATATAGGCCCGTGGTGTAAAGTAGTGCACTATATAGGGAATAGGGTGCCATTTGGGACTCAGCCAAAGATGACTAGACACCAAACAACGTATCGGACATTGGCCAAAAACAACATAAAGAGGGAAGCTGGTATAACATAATAATAATAATAATAATAATAATAATAATAATAATAATAATAATAATAATAATAATAATAATAATAATAATAATAATAATAATAATAATACAAATATTGGAGTTACTGTGCCAATGAAGCTGATTCCAGAACCAGAACCAGAGGTTGGGTACTTTGTCTATGAAACTCAATCTCTAGTTCTGATGAGGCTGTACCCGAGCCTGGGTCAGGTTGATTGGTTCACCCTCAGCTGGATCCAAAACATCCTAGTTGATTCAGCCAGCCGTTTGGTTGGTTTGGAATCTGATCAAGAGAGAATAGATACTGCAGAGAATGTTCCGGTACTCAATACTATTATCAGGTTGGAGGGCTACATCCCAATGGCACTGTAAAGTAGTGCCCTATGGAGGGAATAGGGTCCATAAAGTAGTGCCCTATGGAGGGAATAGGATCCATAAAGTAGTGCCCTGTGGAGGGAATAGGATCCATAAAGTAGTGCCCTGTGGAGGGAATAGGATCCATAAAGTAGTGCCCTATGGAGGGAATAGGATCCATAAAGTAGTGCCCTGTGGAGGGAATAGGATCCATAAAGTAGTGCCCTGTGGAGGGAATAGGATCCATAAAGTAGTGCCCTGTGGAGGGAATAGGATCCATAAAGTAGTGCCCTGTGGAGGGAATAGGATCCATAAAGTAGTGCCCTGTGGAGGGAATAGGATCCATAAAGTAGTGCCCTGTGGAGGGAATAGGATCCATAAAGTAGTGCCCTGTGGATGGAATAGGATCCATTTGGGAAACGTTTAGGTGTTGGACAGTAACCTGGACAGATGACAGCACAGGACACGTCTAGGTGTTGGACAGATGACAGTGGCATGGACACATCTAGGTATTGGACAGATGACAGCAGTATGGGCAATTGCAGGTGTTGGACCGATGACAGCGCAGGAAAATGTCTAGGTGTTGGACAATTGACAGCGGTATAGACACGTCTAGGTGTTTTTACAGATGACAGTGGTATGGAGACATCTAAGTGTTGGAAAGATGACAGTGGTATGGACACGACTAGGTGTTGGACAGAAGACAGCGGTATGGACAATTGTAGGTGTTGGACCGATGACAGCGCAGGAAAACGTCTAGGTGTTGGACAGATGACAGCAGTATGGACACGTCTAGGTGTTGGACAGATGACAGCACATGACACGTCTAGGTGTTGGACAGATGACAGCAGTATGGACACGTCTAGGTGTTGGACAGATGACAGCAGTATGGACACGTCTAGGTGTTGGACAGATGACAGCACATGACACGTCTAGGTGTTGGACAGATGACAGCAGTATGGACACGTCTAGGTGTTGGACAGATGACAGCAGTATGGACACGTCTAGGTGTTGGACAGATGACAGCAGTATGGACACGTCTAGGTGTTGGACAGATGACAGCAGTATGGACACGTCTAGGTGTTGGACAGATGACAGCACATGACACGTCTAGGTGTTGGACAGATGACAGCAGTATGGACACGTCTAGGTGTTGGACAGATGACAGCAGTATGGACACGTCTAGGTGTTGGACAGATGACAGCAGTATGGACACGTCTAGGTGTTGGACAGATGACAGCAGTATGGACACGTCTAGGTGTTGGACAGATGACAGCAGTATGGACACGTCTAGGTGTTTTTCCTCTTCTTCTGTTTCTCCAGATGATGAATGACTTGTTGTACCAACATGTTCATCTTTTTCTTGTCTGTCGTTAGTCTTGTGAACAAAACGTCTGGCCAAAGAGAAAAATGCCTGCAAAAAAAGACATGGGAAAGACAAGGTTTTAGAGCAACAGTAAGTGTTTCATGATTGGGCTGAATAGTTCCTGTGAAAACGTTGACAAAGTGTTTCATGATTGGGCTGAATAGTTCCACATATCTCCACCATTTTTACGATGACATCATAAGAGATTCCAAAACAACTTTATGAAAAGGCGTAAACTCAGACTCACTCTCTCACCACCTGTTTTTTTTCTTCCCAGTATGCCTAGAGCTCATTGTGAGGTGGCCCGAAAAGATATAAGCATGTTAGTGCTGTCTGTCTCGCACTTCTGTACAATGTCCTTCTCTCACTCTCTCTTTCTGAATTCTTTGAATGCATTAATGCGTAGTTGCTGTATTTGGTTTGGTTTGGTTCTTTGTATCATGGCCTTTATCAGTTCTGAATTAGAGCCAAAATGGATGACAAAAAAAAAAAGGTGCATTTTTGTTCATTAATGAATGAACCTGGTGCTGAACGCTGATTCAAAGGTGCTACCACCACAGAGACTGCTGAGTCTCTCGCTGTCTCCCTCCCGCGGGGTTCTCTCTCTCATTCGATCAGAGCATGGCCTTGCCCTCTGCCATCTGAGGGACCTGCCTGCCTGCCTCCAGAAACACTTGCAGACACTCAATGCTCGGGGAGAACAAGCAGAGACCTCAACCCCTCACGGTTTACAGCGAAACACAACTCTTAAAACAAGGTGCGACCACTTTAGGATTTCTCATTCAATCTGCACAAAACAACAACAACAACAACAACAGTTATCCTGTGTTTAATGCAATGTTTTATTATCATAATGTTTTAACCTTTTAATTTCAATTGTAAATTATTCAATCTGCACTAGGATTATTTATTTATTTTGTTTCAAGAGGATAAAGTAAAGAAACAAACAAAGATAATTCATAAATCTAAAATAAATAAATAAATTATAAATAAATAAACCCAGGCCAGAGGTATAAAGCTGTTCTGATCAAAGGAATGTGGGTCAAAGTATAGAAGGTGATTGCTGTGTCGTACTACTCCTGTCGTCTCTGTGTCCTAAACATGTACGTATATATTTCTGTTGTTACTGTAGAATTGGTTGTAATATTTTGTTAAAAGATGGATTTAGTATTCCAATCAAGGTGACTATGGTTATCAATTAAGGTATGAATTGCTGCTGATTTTATTAAAGTGTTATCGATGCCGTTGGGGAATATTGGTTGGTTAAATATTCATTACATTTTTTTTAGATTGTGATAGATTGTTAATGTATTTCACAATTCTATTGGGAAACTCCTATATAGTTTGTCTGGGGGTATTCAAAAAGGTTGGCACAATGTCAGTTAGCAAACTCTCTGCTACAAGCCGCAGCATTTTTATGAAAATGAAATACTCAAACAACTGTTGAGACAAATAATGATTTATTAAATATAAAAATGTAAGTAAATAGTTTCATGGAATCCCCGTTCTTTAAAAAAAAAACAGAAACTGATGTCCACTTGTTCTAAGCCCTTATTTTTGGGAACAATATGAATATTAGGAAACACATGGTGCTAAAGTTCTATTTGTATGTTTTGGTTTTTAGATGATAAATATGAATATTATGCGGAGAAATGTCATGTCAAGCCTTACTGTAGATTGCCATATCAGGCTGTTCATAATCCCAGAAGAGAAAATACATATAGTCTTTGAAAGTGAAAACAAATATACCAGATTATATTGTATACTGTATTCACCTTTTGACAGATCGAACATGTATATGTACTGATGTGTGTGATGTATGATATAAAACAGTAACGATAGTTTTCCCTGTTTATTAAAGAGTTATTACTAAGTTGCTCTCACTAAGACTTATTATGGACTGGCTGCGGTTCCGGATTCTTGTAGCTATGGAGATGGATATTTATGTACATTTTACATTTTAGTCATTTAGCAGACGCTCTTATCCAGAGCGACTTACAGTTAGTGAGTGCATACATTATTATTATTTTTATTTATTTTTTCATACTGCCCCCCCCCCCCCCCGTGGGAATGTACATGTGCAGGATCCACTTCCCCCTCCAAGTCAATCACTCCGTGACTGAGCACTGACAAACGTAGTTCTTTGTTTTAAACGTAATCTATTGCAACCGTAAGCACGACACAACAGGCGGTCGAGCTAATTCGTGTAATTTTTTTCCAGGAAGGGAGTTAGCCAACATGCAGTTATTTAATGCCTAAACTTAACCCTAACCTTAAAAATGTGGAGTTAATGCCTAAACACTTCGAAATTTGACATTTTGCAACAACTTCGAAATTTGACATTTGTGAAACATGGATGAAGGTCTAATTCTGAAGTGAGACTGTGAGAGCTAGTTGGGATACCCTGTACACACACACACACCCACACTAACACACACACACAGACCCAGACACATGGCCATGCTCACAGTCCTCTCTGTCACCTTTCACCGCAGATGCGGAAATGGTGGATTGAGACGCATTCAATGCAAAAAAACGGATATTTTTTATTTTTATGCTAATTCGATTTCCACAGGGCGCTATATGTACGCAGCATTTCAAACAAGCAAGACAGACAGGCAAGCAAGACAGACAGGCAAGCAAGACAGACAGGCAAGCAAGACAGACAGGCAAGCAAGACAGACAGGCAAGCAAGACAGACAGGCAAGCAAGACAGACAGGCAAGACAGACAGACAGGCAAGCAAGACAGACAGACAAGCAAGACAGACAGGCAAGCAAGACAGACAGGCAAGCAAGACAGACAGGCAAGCAAGACAGACAGGCAGTCAAAATAGATTTTGTGTGCAAAAATTGGCTATTGGGAGGCAGAGTTGTTTTTTCAGCAACTCTGGCAGTGTAACTATAAAGATGACATCATCACACTATTCACTTCAGATGACTCCCGTGAGTGACACTTGTGGGCCTAACCGTTCAGACGTTTTCGTGAGAAAACAGATTTTCGGGACGTCTCCTGGTCTGACAAACACCGCTGTAGCTCTGCCCCCCATTCCACCGCAGATACGGAAGGCCGACATCGGCGGATTGTAACGCAGCCCATGCAAGAAACTGATATCTCTAGCCACTGGTGGATTTACCATCAGGCCTCACATCATCAAGGGGCCTGTCATGCCAAATAACGTCCCCCAATGGGATTAGATCAACTATGAGCGTCCGTTGCTATATCAAAATAATACATAACATTCTGGAGATCGTTACAGCCCAAATTAAGATTTTTCCATCCCCACTAAGTAAACAAAGCTGATTTCCGCATCAATTTCACTGTTTAAACAACTTTTGTTTAGCTAATAAGATGAAAACATTACTTCAAACTACTTGTGGGTACCTTGGTAACATTTCAACATGAAATCCATGTCTTAAACGTTACTACGTTTCTGAAATAGAAAAGGAAACGTGTAATCTGCTTGACACATTGTTACTTACCTTACAGATCACAAAGTCAGCTAATTTCCACTCCATTTATATGGAACTCCGTTTGATTCACACACTGGCTTGTCTGGCTGATTCATACACTGGCTTGTCTGGCTGGCGTGTTTTTATTTTAACCTGCCCTTCTCTTATCTATACTAAAATAATATTATTTCAGTAGTCCTCTATTGTGATTTAAAAAATAATAATAAGTGTATTCGGAAAGTATTCAGACCCTGTGACTTTTTCCACATTTTGTAACTTTACAGCCTTATTCTAACATGGATTAATTAAAAAATGTCCCTCATCAATCTACACACAGTACCCCATAATGACAAAGCGAAAACAGGTTTTTAGAAATGTTTGCAAATGTATAAAACAATTAAAACAGATACCTTATTTAAATAAGTATTCAGACCCTTTGCTATGAGACTCGAAATTGAGCTCAGGTGCATCCTGTTTCCATGGATCATCCTTAAGATGTTTCTACAACTTGATTGGAGTCCACCTGTTGACAGTGCATGACAGAGCAAAAACCAAGCCATGAGGTCTAAGGAATTGTCCGTAGAGCTCCGAGACAGGATTGTGTCGAGGCACAGATCTGGGGAAGGGTACCAAAAAATGTCTGCAGCATTGAAGGTCCCCAAGAACACAGTGGCCTCCATGTTTCTTAAATGGAAGAAGTTTGGAACCACCAAGACTCTTCCTAGAGCTGGCCGCCCGGCCAAACTGAGAAATTAGGGGAGAAGGGCCTTGGTCAAGGAGGTGACCAAGAACCAGATGGTCCAGAGTTCCTCTGTGGAGATGGGAGAACCTTCCAGAAGGACAACAATCTCTGCAGCACTCCACCAATCAGGCCTTTATGGTAGAATGGCCAGACGGAAGCCTCTCCTCAGTAAAAGTCACATGACAGCCCGCTTGGAGTTTGCCAAAAGGCACCTAAAGGACTCTCAGACCATGAGAAACAAGATTCTCTAGTCTGATGAAACCAAGATTGAACTCTTTGGCCTGAATGCCAATCGTCACGTCTGGAGGAAACCTGGCACCATCCCTACGGTGAAGCATGGTGGTGACAGCATCATGCTGTGGGGATGTTTTTCAGTGGCAGGGACTGGGAGACTAGTCAGGATCGAGGCAAAGATGAACAGAGCAAAGTACAGACAGATCCTTGATGAAAACCTGCTCCAGAGTGCTTAGGACCTCAGACTGGGGCGAAGGTTCACCTTCCGACAGGACAACGACCCTAAGCACACAGCCAAGACAACGCAGGAGTGGCTTCGGGACAAGTCTCCGAATATCCTTGAGTGGCCCAGCCAGAGCCGGGACTTGAACATCTCTGGAGAGACCTGGAAATAGCTGTACAGCAACGCTCCCCATCCAACCTGACAGAGCTTGAGAGGATCTGCAGAGAAGAATGGAAGAAACTCCCCAAATACAGGTGTGCCAAGCTTGTAGCATCATACCCAAGAAGACTCGAGGCTGTAATCGCTGCCAAAGGTGCTTCAAAAAAGTACTGAGTAAAGGATCTGAATACTTAAGTAAATGTAATATTTCAGTTTATTTTTTATACATTTGCAAAAATTTCTAAAAACCTGTTTTTGCTTTGTCATTATGGGGTATTGTGTGTAGATTGATGAGGGGGGAAAAACAATTTAATCCATTTTAGAATAAGGCTGTAACGTAACAAAATGTGGGAAAAGTCAAGGGGTCTGAATACTTTGCAAATGCACTGTTTATCTCCCATAGCTCAGCAGTACCCCCTTGTGGTTGAATATATATATGTATCTATTGTAGGTCCTACATAATAATAATAATATGCCATTTAGCAGACGCTTTTATCCAAAGCGACTTACAGTCATGCGTGCATACATTTTTGTGTATGGGTGGTCCCGGGGATCGAACCCACTATCTTGGCGTTACAAGCGCCGTGCTCTACCAGCTGAGCTACAGAGGACCACGGATCCTACGATACAACAATGAATAATTTCGAACTAACAAATACCATCAAGGGATAACTTACAATTTACAATAATGAACACCTTGTGAAACAGCTGTGAAAACCAACCTGGCAATATTTAAGAATGTAATATTAATAAATATTAATATTAATATATAAACGTTGATATTTTTTGTTACAGTTGTGTCATTCATTTATTTTCACAGATATTTTAGACACTCACATGCAATAATACACTAAAATACTGAACTCTGGGGTGGAATTTTTATTTCATCTTTATTTAACCAGGTAAGCCAGTTGAGAACAAGTTCTCATTTACAACTGCGACCTGGCCAAGATAAAGCAAAGCAGTGTGATAAAAACAACACAGAGTTACATATGGGGTAAAAAACATAAAGTCAAAAATACAACATAAAATATATATACAGTGCTATGACAAGGTATTTGCCCCCTTTCTAATTTTCTCTACTTTTGCATATTTGTGATACTGAATGTTATCAGATCTTCAACCAAAACCTAATATTAGATAAAGGGAACATAAGTGAACAAATAACACAACAATTACATTTTTATTTCATTTATTTCATAAACAAAGTTATGCAACACCCAATTGCCCTGTGTGAAAAAGTACAGCATAACTACAATTTCTTGCTTTCTCAAATCTCAACCAAAGCTTAACATACTTTGTCTCATGGGCTTCACTGAAGTGTAGGGGGTCAGTGCTTTCAGTGGTCGACCGTCCAACAATAATTGTATATACAGTGGGGGAAAAAAGTATTTAGTCAGC
Source organism: Coregonus lavaretus (assembly GCF_964263955.1). NCBI lineage: Eukaryota > Metazoa > Chordata > Actinopteri > Salmoniformes > Salmonidae > Coregonus > Coregonus lavaretus. Next base: position 11,610 of record NW_028162626.1, read on the forward strand.
CACCAATTGTGCAAGTTCTCCCACTTAAAAAGATGAGAGAGGCCTGTAATTTTCATCATAGATACACGTCAACTATGACAGACAAAATGCGGGGAAAAAATCCAGGAAATCACATTGTAGGATTTTTTATGAATTTATTTGCAAATTATGGTGGAAAATAAGTATTTGGTCAATAACAAAAGTTTCTCAATACTTTGTTATATACCCTTTGTTGGCAAAAAAACGTTTGACACAGGTCAAACGTTTTCTGTAAGTCTTCACAAGGTTTTCACACACTGTTGCTGGTATTTTGGCCCATTCCTCCATGCAGATCTCCTCTAGAGCAGTGATGTTTTGGGGCTGTCGCTGGGCAACACGGACTTTCAACTCCCTCCAAAGATTTTCTATGGGGTTGAGATCAGGAGACTGGCTAGGCCACTCCAGGACCTTGAAATGCTTCTTACGAAGCCACTCCTTCGTTGCCCGGGCGGTGTGTTTGGGATCATTGTCATGCTGAAAGACCCAGCCACGTTTCATCTTCAATGCCCTTGCTGATGGAAGGAGGTTTTCACTCAAAATCTCACGATACATGGCCCCATTCATTCTTTCCTTTACACGGATCAGTCGTCCTGGTCCCTTTGCAGAAAAACAGCCCCAAAGCATGATGTTTCCACCCCCATGCTTCACAGTAGGTATGGTGTTCTTTGGATGCAACTCAGCATTCTTTGTCCTCCAAACACGACGAGTTGAGTTTTTACCAAAAAGTTATATTTTGGTTTCATCTGACCATATGACATTCTCCCAATCCTCTTCTGGATCATCCAAATGCACTCTAGCAAACTTCAGACGGGCCTGGACATGTACTGGCTTAAGCAGGGGGACACGTCTAGCACTGCAGGATTTGAGTCCCTGGCGGCGTAGTGTGTTACTGATGGTAGGCTTTGTGACTTTGGTCCCAGCTCTCTGCAGGTCATTCACTAGGTCCCCCCGTGTGGTTCTGGGATTTTTGCTCACCGTTCTTGTGATCATTTTGACCCCACGGGGTGAGATCTTGCGTGGAGCCCCAGGACAGGTGTCTTTTATACTGATAACAAGTTCAAACAGGTGCCATTAATACAGGTAACGAGTGGAGGACAGAGGAGCCTCTTAAAGAAGAAGTTACAGGTCTGTGAGAGCCAGAAATCTTGCTTGTTTGTAGGTGACCAATACTTATTTTCCACCATAATTTGCAAATAAATTCATAAAAAATCCTAAAATGTGATTTTCTGGATTTTTTTTCTCTCAATTTGTCTGTCATAGTTGACGTGTACCTATGATGAAATGTACAGGCCTCTCTCATCTTTTTAAGTGGGAGAACTTGCACAATTGGTGGCTGACTAAATACTTTTTCTTCCCAACTGTACAATTGCATTGTTTACCTCAGTCAACAGCTGCGGTTCCCGTCCGTACAGCAGGCGATAGGGCGAGTACTCTGGAGACATGGATGCTGCTGCCTAACGAGTTGGAAGACGAGTTGTTGAAATACTGCACTGCTGTCTTTCTCTGTTTCTCTCTCTCTGTCTTTCACTCTCTTCCCATCTCTCGCCCTCTCTCACTTTCATCCTTTCTTTCTCACTTTCTTCCTCTGTCTGTCTGTCTGTCTGTCTGTCTGTCTGTCTGTCTGTCTGTCTGTCTGTCTGTCTGTCTGTCTGTGTCTCTGTCTAGCGAAGACACCTAGTTAAGGGCAGTTGGAATTACCATAATTGCTTACACCTATCCACTTGATTGTTCAGGGTTACCTTATAGCTAAGATACCTCAATATGACAGACATATAACTAAATGTTTAGCTAGCAACATGTAATGACCACCTAGCTAAATGGAAAATGGCTGTTTAAAAAAATGGTTGTACATAAATCCTTCCAGTGTTCTAATTGATGTTAACTGCTTAACATTACCCTGAATTGTGAATTTCTCTGCCCCCCTACAAATGTTGCGCCTCTTGTCGAGATCAGTGGTGCCTTCATAGTACTTTGCCTGGTTGAAAATATAAAATACAAACTTCTCGAGGGATGCCATTGAAGTGCAAGATACATACAAACAGAAAGCTACAATAACAGCTAGCTAGCTAGTTAATGTTAGCTGAATAAAACGGTCTGGCTAGCTAGCTAGCTAGTTGACTAGGCAGGCTGAGGTACATAAGTAGCTAGCAATGTCAATCTAAAAAACAGCTTAATTTATTTATTCCCTTTAACAATACTCTCTAATATAACGACAAATATATGGTAAAGTAATCGTTTTTTTATTTTTCCAGTCTTTTCGGTCCTCTGAAGCAGTAGTAGTTAGCAGGTATTCACCATAAAAAACACCGTCCTTGGACAGCGATTCTGAGGTAATAATTTTGCCCGCATCCTCCTCATTAAATAGGCCGGTCAGAATTTTGCTAGTTCTAGCAACAGCCCTAGCAACGGAAGCTAGAGCTTACCGAATCCCATTGTGACGCAGGGGGACACTTTTTGGCAGGGGGACACTATTTGGCAGGGGGACACTTTTTGGCAGGGGGACACTATTTGGCAGGGGGACACTATTTGGCAAGGGGACACTTTTTGGCAGGGGGACACTTTTTGGCAGGGGTACACTATTTGGCATGAAAGGCCTCATGAGTTGGGCTTAAAAAATATATATATATAAAATATATATGTATTTAAATAAATTCTCCGTTGGTGGCCTCATGCTCCGCTTGAGGCAAAATAAATAAATATAATTTTTTTGCATGGTCTCAATCCACCGCATCCGCCGATGTCGGCCTTCCGCATCTGCAGTGGAAGGTGGCAGAGCTACTGTTTGTCAGACCAGGAGACATCTTGAAAATTGGTCTTCTCACAAAAACGTCTGTAGTGTCCGAACGGTTTGGTTACAAATTAATATGACCCCACTATGAAAAGATGAGACTCTCACGAACACGATGGTGTTCTCCATTTTGCTCTACGTCTGAAGGTAACCCGTTACCCGGGTTCGAAAAATGACAGGGCATTTCCACGTCAGGTAATTCCAGGGTAAAAAAAATGTATTATTCTTTCCTGAGCTTTTTAATATCTCTCAGACACAGGACAGACACTTCAAAACATACTTCCTTTTGATTAAATATGTTTTCCCATGTATGAATCTGTTATTCAATGTGTTTCTATGGGCTAATAGTATTAAGGGCAAATGTTTCATCAAATATATTTTATATATATATATATATATATATATATATTTTTTTTTTTACACCTATAGGGGTACTAAAATTCCAAATCAAAAAGCGAAATTATCCTTGGTATGACCATCTTAAAACAGTTCCGTATGTTAGCTTAGTAGTAGTCTCACGTCGCTGTCACGCCTCCCTTGGAGGTCTGGAGAACGTTGTATCGCAAAAACGCTTTGAATGGTCAGCTGACTCCCAGCAGCAAGATTTTGATTGGATGTTAAAAAAACAAAAAACAGAGTGGACTGCATTTTGTAGGCTACCCTTTGCCAAATAAAAAAAAAGTATTTTTTGTTTAGGAGTGCAAGGGCGAATTGAGTTATTGCACACACACACACTTCATAAAGTAGGCGTTCCCTAACGGAAATATGCAAATAAATGCTAGAACGCACCGATAGGATCTCACTAGCTCGTGCTTGGCTCTGCCCATCTCCTTGCTTGTTCTGCCCAATATGATTCATTTGCTCCCATTGGAAACCACAGGCTCTGGTCTATCTTGGGTTAGTTAGAAAACAAAATCTTTAGTAAGACAGAGGGGTGCTGTTTCGCTCGGTAAGCCTCATGTCTACCAGATGCATCAAACTCTTTGCATTCCGGGAAAGTAATTCACTGTCAATGGAGCAGTCCGGAACACTGCGTCTGGGGATCCCACACTAGGCTGCGGTGCGTTCTCTGGACCTCATGCATTCAATATTTTCAACTTGTGCATTGCTTTACCATGCGGTGGTACAAACAGAAGTTCATAAACAGTCAAGCCAGTTAGCTAGCTAGCTATCTAACTACAAAGCTAACCACTTTGCTAGATAGCTTAGCTAAGAAATTGCCAGCTTTCCAGCTAATTATTTCATATTCAACTGACCAGGTAATCCAATCCTATTGGCAATGTATTTCCATGCAGCATTTTTAGCATGGAGGTCCCGGTAGCAATCGGCGCTTGGGTCAAACATGGGAGGGAACCCAGAGAAAGCGAGAATGACCTTCTCCTCCATGCTGTAAACCTTTCTGCAGCCTTGCGAAGGACATGTGCATCAAGTACAGGGAAATGTCGACTAGACATCTGTCAAAAACAACATATGGCAAAACGCCTGCGCATCTGGTGGACATATGGCATTAGGATGCTTTCTCCAGTGAGATAAGTAGTTTCAACCACTTATTGTGAAATGAAGGAAAGTTGGTGGGTGCACTGTTTGGATGCTGGAATTATTTTTGATGGATGTGTGAAGATAACCTACTTTTTTGAGGTGGTTTGACAATCAGATGAAAACATCATGACTGGTTGTGTTAATGGCACATTAAAAGGTAATACATTTTTACAGGGGGGGGGGGGGGGGGGGGGTACTGTAGCTTAAACAGACAGATTTTTATTGGGTTGTTTTATTGTGCTAATTTGATTTCCGTGGGGGCACAGACATTAAATATATACTGAATTAATATATAAATGCAGCATGTAAAGTGTTGGTCCCATGTTTCATGAGCTGAAATAAAAGATCCCAGAAATGTTCCATATGCACAAAAAGCTTATTTCTCTCAAATGTTGTGCACAAATTTGTTTACATCCCTGTTAGTGAGCATTTATCCTTAGCCAATATAATCCATCCACCTGACAGGTGTGAGATATCAAGAAGCTGATTAAACAGCATGATCATTACACAGGTGCATCTTGTGCTGGGGACAATAAAAGGCCACTCTAAAATGTGCAGTTTTGTCACACAACACAATGCCACAGATGTCTCCAGTTTTGAGGGAGCGTGCAATTGGCATACTGACTGCAGGAATGTCCACCAAAAGTGTTGCCAGAGAATGTAATGTTAATTTCTCCACCATAAGCTGCCTCCATCGTCATTTTAGAGAATTTGGCAGTACAACCGGCCTCTCAACCGCAGATCACGTGTAACCACGCCAGCCCAGGACCTCCATATCCGGCTTCTTCACCTGCGGGATCGTCTGAGACCAGTCACCCAGACAGCTGATGAAATTGAGGAGTATTTCTGTCTTTAATAAAGCCCTTTTGTGGGGGAAAACTCATTCTGATTGGCTGGGCCTGGCTCCCAAGTGGGTGGGCCTATGCCCTCCCAGGCACACCCATGGCTGCGCCCCTGCCCAGTCATGTGAAATCCATAGATTAGGGCCTAATTAATTATTTTAATTGACTGATTTCCTTATATGAACGGAAACTCAGTAAAATCGTTGATTGTTGCGTTTATATTTTTGTTTAGTATAGATCAGTGCTGCATCGACCACCATGACCATCGTCTCACTGGCACCACCTGCTGGCTTCTCAAACTTCCGTTTCAGGGGATGAAGGCGCCGCCGCTGACTGTTTCATTCGAATAGTTAGATCAGATACATATATGTAGCATCTATAGTGTCGTCGTGAGTTAGAAATAGTTTTCAATTGATTGGCAATTTCTACAGATATTTGACACACATTGTTCGGAACCTTAATGTCAGATGTCCTCTTGTTCCAGTCGGCGTGTTTTTGTATTCGCACTTCATTCTCGATCAACCTGTAAAATCTGTCAAACATCAGGAGAGGAGCCAGGTAGGATGCTAGATACATTTTAAATCTAAATTGGTATTGTGGGACGTGTTGGTTAACCGATGTATCTGACAAAGACATCATCAGCTTGGTTACACGTTCTGCTGCAGCACATACGCAGCTAGCTAGTTATTGTTAGCTAACATTAGATAGGAAGTTAACGTTAGCTCGCTAACTAAATCTGTCATTTGTTGATAACAACTGAACGATGGTCCACCGCACGCTACTTTATTCTGTTACCAGTATAGCCTTCTGTCAGGAATCAAAGATACATGCTTGTATGGGCTAAAATGATCAAACATCAGCCTATTAGCTAGCTAGATGCATAGCCAGTAGCTAACGTTAGGGGAGCTAGCTAAGAGCGTAGGCTGTGGTTTATGCCGCGTTCAAAACAACTGCGTACTCGGAAATTTCCGACTTCAGTGCGTTCAAAACAACTGGGAATTCGGAAAAAAAACTATCTCCAACTGGGAAAAATCGATTTGAACGGTCATCCAACTCGGGAACTCGGGCCTCTTTCTAGAGCTCAGACCTGAAGAACACTGACGTCATGATTTTACCTAAAAGTTCGCAGTTCTGAACGCTGCATTAGGGCTGTCACTCCTATCTTATGGTGCTTTCAATACAAATAATGCCGCGTTCAAAACAACTGGGAACTCTGAAATCTCTGCCTTCCGAACGTTCAAAACACATGGGAACTCGGATAAAAACGGGCTCCGACTGGGGAAATCGATTTGAATGGTCATCCAACTCGGGAACCCGGACCTCTTTATAGAGATCCGACTTTCCGATCTGAAGGTCATGATTTGACCTCGTATTTTCAGAGTTCCCAGTTTTTGTGATCCCGGCATAGTTATTCGTAAAAAAGCCAATCATGACGTCAGTGATAATTTGACAGATACATAACTTATGACATTTGGCTGTGGTAACATTTGCCGCTTTCAAAACAACTGGGAACTCGAAAATCTCAGACTTCAGTGAGTTCAAGACAACTTGGGGGGGAAAAAAAGCTCCTTCTGAGAAACATATTTTGAAAAGGTCATCCAACTCAGAATTCCAAGTCAAACTCTGGCATCTGTGCTTTCAATACAACAGGGAACTTGGAATCTTAAGGTCGGAAAGTCCGAATTCTTGAAAGATGCCAGTGTCTGACTTGGAATTCTGAGTTGGAGCTCGTTTTTTCCCAGTTGTCTTGAAAGCACCATTTGATTGCCAGTAAGTTGCATGTAGCTAGCTAGGTGGCCAAAGCTAGTATTGCAAGCATCTGATGTCTATCAAACATTACATTTCCTGTAGCTCAGTTGGTAGAGCATGGCGCTTGCAATGCCAGGGTTGTGGGTTCGTTTCCCACGGGGGGCCAGTATGAAAATGTATGCACTCACTAACTGTAAGTCGCTCTGGATAAGAGCGTCTGCTAAATGACTAAAATGTAAAAAAATAAACTGCATCCCCTGGTTGAAAAGAAACAGGCTGCTCGACTCCCTGGGAAGTGGGGAAAACAGTAGCAAGTGCAACTGAGTGGACTATCCTGGTTAATTAACAAATACAAAAGGCTAGCTAACTCACACTATCGCCTCATGGTAGGCTGTCTCTGTTTTTTAGGAAATGGAGTTTGCGGAGCTGATTAAGACCCCCAGAGTGGATGGGGTTGTGCTGAGGAGACCCTTCCTGCCCACGGTGGAGGGAACTCTCTGTCTGACAGGACATCACCTCATACTAAGCTCCAGACAGGACAACACAGAGGAACTCTGGCTGTTGCACGCTAACATCGACGCCATAGAGAAGAGGTGGGTCTGTGTGTAGGGGGGATATTTGGGGTTAGGGTCTTGCTAGTAGGTGTAAAGACCTAAGTGTCAGGATCAGGGTGAGGGGGGGGTCAATGTTAGGATCAGGGGTGAGGGTAAGGAGGGGGTCAGGGTTAGGAAGGGGTGGGGGGTCATGGTTATGGTCAGTGTTAACCCTCTCCTCCCCCCTGTCTGCAGGTTTGTGGGGTCTCTGGGCACCATCATAGTCAAGTGCAAAGACCTCAGGGTGATTCAGCTGGATATCCCTGGCATGGAGGAGTGCCTCAACGTCGCCAGCTCCATCGAGGTGAGGAGAGACTACAGTCGGCATGTCTTATATTGGAACAGCAAAAGGAATGAATAGGAACAATGCAGAAGGACCAGTAAACTAGGCTCTGGTGTCGATCCCACCATGGAGATACACCTCCAGAGGAGTTTCTGTGGTTATAATCTCGTTCCCAGACACTTCCGCCTAAATGCGTGAAGAGTCTGGTGGACCAACGCATCAAACTTGGCCTTCGTTAGCCGATGCAGAGAGCCGAAAGAACCCCCCCCCCCCCCCCCCCGGCGCCAATAGAATTGGCTTAATCTACCCACCAATCATCTCCGACAACACCTTCCCCCTAACTCCCCCCCCCCCCCCGTACGCTAGCAAACCACAAGCACAGAGCCACGCCTCAGTCGTGTGATTCACTAAAATTAAAATGACTAATACTTTACTCAGTAGGTCCCATATAATTATATGGTCTCTCCTACTAAGGCCAACTTTGAGTGGTTGATATCCCAGGTTTATATGTGCAATAGCCTGGGGAGGAGGTTACTATGGTTCTCACAAGTTGTGGTCCCCCTTCTCTATGAAGTGTGCACTCGTTCACTATAAAGTGCATCATCAACATAATATATCTCCTCTCTCTTTCCTCTAGGCTCTGTCCACTCTGGACTCTGTCTCGTTGATGTACCCGTTCTTCTACCGGCCCATGTTTCAGGTCATCGAGGATGGATGGAACTCTTTCCTTTCAGAGGACGCCTTCAAAGACCTGGAGTCCATGGTAATGTAGGGCTGCTGGGACCTGCTCCGATAATACACTGAGTGGACAAAACATTAAGAACACCGTCCTAATATTGAGTTGCACCCCCCTTTTGCCCTCAGAACGGCCTCAATTCGTCAGGGTATGGACTCTACAAGGTTTAGAAAGCGTTCGACAGGGATGCTGGCCCACGTTGACTCCAATGCTTCTCACGGTTGTGTCAAGTTGGCTGGATGTCCTTTGGGTGGTGGACCATTCATGATACACACGGAAAACTGTTGAGCAGCGTTGCAGTTCTTGACACAAACCGGTGCGCCTGGCACCTACTACCATACCCCATTCAAAGGCACTTAAATATTTTGTCTTGCCCATTCACCCTCTAAATGGCACAGATACACTATCCATGTCTCAAGGCTTAGAAATTATTCTTTAACCTGTCTCCACCCCTTCACCTACACTGAATGAAGTGGATTTAACAAGTGACATCAATAAGGGATCATAGCTTTCACCTGGTCAGTCTGTCATGAAAGTGCTCTGTGTTCTTAATGTTTTGTACACTCAGTGTAGATTGCGCTAATTGCCACTGGATGTTAAATGGCTGTTTCTAATTGCCACTGGATGTTAAATGGCTGTTTCTAATTGCCACTGGATGTTAAATGGCTGTTTCTAATTGCCACTGCATGTTAAATGGCTGTTTCTAATTGCCACTGGATGTTAAATGGCTGTTTCTAATTGCCACTGGATGTTAAATGGCTGTTTCTAATTGCCACTGGATGTTAAATGGCTGTTTCTAATTGCCACTGGATGTTAAATGGCTGTTTCTAATTGCCACTGGATGTTAAATGGCTGTTTCTAATTGCCACTGGATGTTAAATGGCTGTTTCTAATTGCCACTGGATGTTAAATGGCTGTTTCTAATTGCCACTGGATGTTAAATGGCTGTTTCTAATTGCCACTGGATGTTAAATGGCTGTTTCTAATTGCCACTGGATGTTAAATGGCTGTTTCTAATTGCCACTGGATGTTAAATGGCTGTTTCTAATTGCCACTGCATGTTAAATGGCTGTTTCTAATTGCCACTGGATGTTAAATGGCTGTTTCTAATTGCCACTGGATGTTAAATGGCTGTTTCAAATTGCCACTGCATGTTAAATGGCTGTTTCAAATTGCCACTGCATGTTAAATGGCTGTTTCTAATTACCACTGGATGTTAAATGGCTGTTTCTAATTGCCACTGGATGTTAAATGGCTGTTTCTAATTGCCACTGCATGTTAAATGGCTGTTTCTAATTGCCACTGGATGTTAAATGGCTGTTTCTAATTGCCACTGGATGTTAAATGGCTGTTTCTAATTGCCACTGGATGTTAAATGGCTGTTTCTAATTGCCACTGGATGTTAAATGGCTGTTTCTAATTACCACTGGATGTTAAATGGCTGTTTCTAATTGCCACTGGATGTTAAATGGCTGTTTCTTTTAGATCTAGATGTTTTGGTTTCCAGGTTTATTTGTCAAATAAGGAAAAAAGCTCTTGGGGTTCATTATGTTCATTTTCAATAGTTGTAAATAATGTTCTGTCAAATCAAATGTATTTTATAAAGCCCTTTTACATCGGCAGATGTCACAAAGTGCTATACAGAAACCCAGCCTAAAACCCAGCTTTCCTTAAGTATTTTAATGATCAAGTCCCTCCACCCCACCCTCTCCTCTCCTTCCACCCCACCCTTTCCTCTCCCTCCACCCCACCCCACCCTCTCCTCTCCCTCCACCCCACCCTCTCCTCTCCTCTCCCTCCACCCCACCCTTTCCTCTCCCTCCACCCCACCCCACCCTCTCCTCTCCCTCCACCCCACCCTCTCCTCTCCTCTCCCTCCACCCCACCCTCTCCTCTCCCTCCACCCCACCCTCTCCTCTCCCTCCACCCCACCCTCTCCTCTCCCTCCACCCCACCCTCTCCCTCCACCCCACCCTCTCCTCTCCCTCCACCCCACCCTCTCCTCTCCCTCCACCCCACCCTCTCCTCTCCCTCCACCCCACCCTCTCCCTCCACCCCTCCTCTCCCTCCCTCCCTCCCTCCATCCTAGACTGAAGAGTGGCGTCTGAGTGATGTGAATAAGGACTACAGTGTGTGTTCCTCCTACCCTCCCCTGGTGGCCGTACCTAAAGATGTGGATGACGACACCCTAAGGAAAGCTGCCGCCTTCCGCCACGGGGGGCGCTTCCCCGTTCTCAGCTACTATCACAAGAAGAACGGCATGGTGAGAGGAGAGCACAGCACCATGGGAAATGGAGTTCACAGTCACTGTTCTCGCCCACCATGTTCATCATTTGTGTGCCAGAATGACTTGAGGTCTCTTGGCTTTTCAACATATTAAACCCCAACTGAAATGGTCTATTTGAGTCAGATCTTAAAGGGAAACTCCACCCAAAAACTATATTTTGGAATTTGTTTCATTCGTCCATTGTTGATATAGTCCCAAAAATGTTTTGCATGTCAGCAATCAAGTTTTCAACGTAAATAAAAATACAGAAATACAGCCAGTATGATAGTTTTTGGGTGGCGTTTTCCTTTAAGCCTGTAAAGGTAGTAAAAGTATAATATTTCTGTATGGACATAAATACATTTACATTTTAGTCACTTAGCAGGCATTCTTATCCAGTGACTTGGTCAGATAAAACCATAGCAAGAGTGAAATATAACAACCTAATTAACCAATCAAAATGCTCAATTTCTGTCTTCCTCTGTGGTGTCTACTCCTTGACCCCTGACCTCTAATCCCTGTCCCCAGGTGATGATGCGTTCAGGCCAGCCTCTGACCGGCACCAACGGGCGTCGCTGTAAGGAAGACGAGAAGTTGATCAACGCCACGTTGCGGGCGGGGAAACGCGGCTACATCATCGACACGCGTACCGTCGGCGTAGCGCAGCAGGCCAAGGCACGGGGAGGAGGGTTCGAATCAGAGGCCAACTACCCACAGTGGAGGAGGATTCACAAGGCTATAGAGAGGTGATGGAGGTGATGGATGGAAGGGAGGGAGAGGTATACAATAACTGATATGATAGAGGCCTCTACTAGCCAAAAGCCTGTATTAGCATGGGCAGCACCATTAAGATCAGCCAATTTATTATACTTGTGAGCAAACGTTCCATAACTGCAGGTGGCAAAAAAAATCACCAACCTTTGCTTTATACCTCTTCCAACAACACACTCCAGGTGGCAGTGTGCACCCTTTCAGTTTGTTTACCAACATAGAAGAAGAAAATGGACTACTTCAAAATGGAAATTGCCTCCCTGGCGCTGCCTGTGCACTCACAGACGGCGTAATGGAAATGATACAGACGGGTTAGCTGACAACGTCACAAGAAACGATGTGCGCGCGTCGACGGGGCAGAAGGCCGTGTGGTGTTATGGTTCTGGACGGTCAGATCGCTACCAACAATGACAAGAAGATGCCATGTAAGGAATCGTAGGTGGCTCGTTTTACCTTTGACTCATGTCACATCAATGCTAATATGGCAAAAAATCATTGCTTGTTAGCTAGCTAACCAACAACTGTAACGATGTATTTGAGAGACAACAAGTCACCAACTCGGATACTTCCTGTGCCTCGACCTGTTGCTTTGGCCTGTTGTCTCCGAGGTTTTACCTTGTTTTATTTTGTTTCATGTATGTTTGTGTCAACACTTGCTACCAACTAGCCAGCTAGTTAGCTAGGTTGCAATGGAGCCCACGTCTTCTGGAATAGCTAACGAACGTTTCCAGCGCTGTAGAAGCTGTATATTACTCTCTTGTCCAGGACGATATTGACAATCCGGAGTTCCAATGTGGCAATTGTTTACTTGCGCAGGATTACACGAATGAGGTGGCTATGCTTAGTAAGCAAATCTTAATTCTGCGCAAACTTATGCGGAAAACGCAAAATTGGAACTTTCTTGTTCTCAACTCCTATTGCTGGACGCCGCTCGGGCCTGATGGATGTTTCCCCTCCTTGTCATCTGTCCCTATCCGAATGGGCTGTGCTACCTGGAACTTGCCTGCCAAGGAAGTCGTCTCCATCTGCTTCTCCTCCTCCATCTTTTAATGGAGTAGACGGAGAACAGCAAGAAGATTGTTCGAATCAGCGCTGGTCCCATGTCACAAGTTGTGGAAACTGAAGGCAGCGGCATGCTGCTAAGCGGACTGGAGTGACTGCGAGAGGTTCGGAGCAGATTGACATAAGGAATAGCTTTCGCTGCACTGGTGCCTGATCTACCGGCGCCTTCATAGCTGGAATTGCCTGCGTTGGCGATGCTGACTGCAACTACACTGATGCCAGCAGCGGCTATGTCGTCGAGTTCGGCTCCTTTCCCTCTCTCTGGATCTGACGGGGCACTGCCTGCTGTGGGAGGTCTGGACCTATTGCCGGGAGCAGCGGGCATACGCTATCCTGCTTCTCGTGGACCCGTGAAAGGCTCAACAAATTGTGTGAGGGCTAGGAATGGGCGGATTTCTCCATTCCCTTCTCCGGCCGTTGTATTGGGCAGTTCAATGGTGAGAAATGTCTCAGTCCCTGGAGCAAAAACGTTGTGGTATCCAGGAGCACGAGTACAGGACATCAATAAGCTGCTCCCAAACATTTTAAAACCAGCATCAGGAAATTGAGTCTATCATTGTTCATGTGGGATTCAATGACATTATGAAGGGCAGCTCAGAACAGCTGAAGATGGATTTTAAAGAACTGATTGGGTCACTGCTTGACACCAACAAACGCCCCATAATATCTGGCCCACTGCCCTCCCTAAATCGTGGTTTTATTGACAATTCTGATACCTTCTGGAAACAAAGCTCGTTTTTATAAGGAGGATGGGATCCACCCAAATCATTTGGGTTCCAGGATCCTTACACAGCATTATAAGGCTGCGTTGAGACAATGACTTATCAATGACCCAAGTCCAGCTCAGTTAATCAGTTAATAGTCATACAATAAGTTTTGTAGTGATTCCTTTGTTGTTGATGTAAATAATATTTGTTGGTCTGTGGTGTGTAATGAGGAGCAAACAGACACTGCACTTGACACATTTATGAAATTGCTTATTCCAGTTCCTAATAAGCATGCACCCATTAAGAAAATGACGGTTAAATCCCATTGGAATGATGAGGAATTGAAAAATGGTATATTTGAGAGGGATGAGGCAAATAAGTCTAGCAGCACAACCGATTGGCAAACATACTGCAAATTGAGAAATCATTTGACTAAACTGAATAAAAATAAGAAGAAACTACACTATGAAACAAAGATAAAAGACATAAATAATGTAGTAAAAAGCTTTGGAGCACCTTCACTGAAATTGAACACTTAAATGAAATTTTGGGCAAAAAGGCAAACTCAGCTCCATCATTCATTGAATCAGATGGCTCACTCATCACAAAACCCACTGATATTGCCAACTGCTTTAATGATTTTTTTCATTGGCAAGATTAGCAAACGTAGGCATGACATGCCAGCAACAAACGCTGACACTACACATCCAAGTATATCTGACCAAATTATATGAAAGACAAGCATTGTAAGTTTAAATTCCGTAAAGTGAGTATTTTCCAGGAGAGCCTGATAAAGCTGGTAGAAGCCTGTAATGACCTCCCATCTCCTCCCCCCCCCCCCCCCCAGGTCCAGTATTCTCCAGGAGAGCCTGATAAAGCTGGTAGAAGCCTGTAATGACCTCACATCTCCTCTCTCCCCCCCCCAGGTCCAGTATTCTCCAGGAGAGCCTGATAAAGCTGGTAGAAGCCTGTAATGATCTCCTCTCTCCCCCCCAGGTCCAGTATTCTCCAGGAGAGCCTGATAAAGCTGGTAGAAGCCTGTAATGACCTCACATCTCCTCTCTCCCCCCCAGGTCCAGTATTCTCCAGGAGAGCCTGATAAAGCTGGTAGAAGCCTGTAATGACCTCCCATCTCCTCTCCCCCCCCCCCCCCCCCCCAGGTCCAGTATTCTCCAGGAGAGCCTGATAAAGCTGGTAGAAGCCTGTAATGACCTCCCATCTCCCCTCTCCCCCCCCCAGGTCCAGTATTCTCCAGGAGAGCCTGATAAAGCTGGTAGAAGCCTGTAATGACCTCCTCTCTCCCCCCCAGGTCCAGTATTCTCCAGGAGAGCCTGATAAAGCTGGTAGAAGCCTGTAATGATCTCCTCTCTCTCCCCCCCCAGGTCCAGTATTCTCCAGGAGAGCCTGATAAAGCTGGTAGAAGCCTGTAATGACCTCCCATCTCCTCTCTCCCCCCCCAGGTCCAGTATTCTCCAGGAGAGCCTGATAAAGCTGGTAGAAGCCTGTAATGACCTCACATCTCCTCTCCTCTCTCCCCCAGGTCCAGTATTCTCCAGGAGAGCCTGATAAAGCTGGTAGAAGCCTGTAATGACCATAGCCACAGTATGGACCGCTGGCTCAGTAAACTAGAGGCTTCTAACTGGCAGACTCACGTCAAGGAGATCCTCACTACTGCCTGTCTGGCTGCTCAGTGCATTGACAGGTAGGTAACTACTGTAGACATCTCTCTCTGTTTCTCCATCTCTCTGTTTCTATCTCTCTATATCTGTCTGTTTCTGTCTCTCCTTCTCTATATCTCTCTGTGTCTCTCTCTATCTATCTCTCTCTCTCTCTCTCTCTCTCTCTCTCTCTATCTCTATCTCTCTCCCCCTCTGTCTCTCTGTATCTCTCTCTCTCTATCCTCTCTGTCCCCCTCTGTCTCTCTCTCTCTATCCTCTCTGTCCCCCTCTGTCTCTCTCTCTGTTTCTCTATCTCTCTGTTTCTATCTCTCTATATCTGTCTGTTTCTGTCTCTCTTTCTCTATCACTGTTTCTCTATCACTGTTTCTCTATCACTGTTTCTCTATATCTCTGTCTGTTTCTGTCTATCTCTGTCTCTCTCTTTCTCTCTCTCTCTTTAAGTTAAACTCAATTAACCATTCTCGCTCTGGCGGCTGTGTGTCTCAGGGAGGGTGCGTCAGTACTTGTGCATGGGACAGAAGGGACGGACTCGACCCTACAGGTGACGTCTCTAGCTCAGATCATCCTGGACCCAGCCTGCAGGACCATACAGGGATTCCAAGCTTTAGTGGAGAGAGAGTGGCTCCAGGTAACACACAGACAGACAGACAGACAGACACTCTGAGCCTGAGCTATCCTGACAAACCCCCCCCCCCCCCCCCCCCCCCCCCCCCAATAGCAAGCCTTCTCTCTCGCTCTCAAAATTCAATGAGGCTTGTGTGTAGATTGATGAGGGGGGGGGAAAAACAATTTCATCTATTTTAGAATAAGTCTGTAACGTAACAAAGTGGAGAAAGTAAAGCGGTCTGAATACTTTCCGAACGCTCTGTATATACACTTAGAAATGTCCTTGTTTTTGGAAGAAAAGCAAACATTTTTGTCCATTAAAATAACATCAAATTGATCAGAAATACAGTGTAGACATTGTTAATGTTATAAATGGCTATTGTTGCTGGAAACGGCTAATTCTTAATGGAATATCTACATAGGCGTACAGAGGCCCATTATCAGCAACCATCAGTCCTGTGTTCCAATGGCACGTTGTGTTTGCTAATCCAAGTTTATCATTTTAAAAGGCTAATTGATCATTAGAAAACCCTTTAGCACTTATGTTAGCACAGCTGAAAACTGTTGTTCTGATTTAAAGAAGCAATAAAACTGCCCTTCTTGAGACTAGTTGAGTATCTGGAGCATCAGCAATTGTTGGTTCGATTACAGGCTCAAAATGGCCAGAAACAAAGAACTTTCTTCTGAAACTCATCAGTCTATTCTTGTTCTGAGAAATGAAGGCTATTCCATGCAAGAAATTGCCAAGAAACTGAAGATATCATACAACGCTGTGTACTACTCCCTTCACAGAACAGCGCAAACTGGCTCTAACCAGAATAGAAAGAAGAGTGGGAGGCCCCGGTGCACAACTGAGCAAGAGGACAAATACATTAGTGTTTGAGAAACAGACGCCTCACAGATCCTCAACTGGCAGCTTCATTAAATAGTACCCGCAAAATACCAGTCTCAACGTCAACAGTGAAGAGGCGACTCTGGGATGCTGACCTTCTAGGCAGAGTTGCAAAGAAAAAGCCATATCTCAGACTGGCCAATAAAAAGAAAAGATTAAGATGGGCAAAAGAACACAGGCACTGGATAGAGGAAAATTCGAAAAAGGTGTTATGGACAGACAAATCGAAGTTTGAGGTGTTCGGATCACAAAGAAGAACATTTGTGAGACTCAGACCAAATGAAAATATGCTGGAGGAGTGCTTGATGACATCTGTAAAGCATGGTGGAGGCAATGTGATGTTCTGGGGCTGTTCTGGTGGTGGTAAAGTGGGAGATTTGTACAGGGTAAAAGGGATCTTGAAGAAGAAAGGTTATCACTCCATTTTGCAACGCTATGCCATACCCTGTGGACGGCGCTTGATTGGAACCAATTTCCTCCTACAACAGGACAATGACCTAAAGCACAGCTCCAAACTATGCAAGAACTATTTAGGGAAGAAGCAGTCAGCTGGTATTCTGTCTATAATGGAGTGGCCAGCACAGTCACCGGATCTCTACCCTATTGAGCTGTTGTGGGAGCAGCTTGACCGTACGGTACGTAAGAAGTGCCCATCAAGCCAATCCAACTTGTGGGAGGTGCTTCAGGAAATATGGGGTGAAATCTCTTCAGATTACCTCAACAAATTGACAACTAGAATGCCAAAGGTCTGTAAGGCTGTAATTGCTGCAAATGGAGGATTATTTGACAAAAGCAGTTTGAAGGACACAATTATTATTTCAATTAATAATCATTATTTCTAACCTTGTCAATGACTACATGTCCCATTCATTTTGCTATATTTCCTATTCAAACTCATTTCATGTATGTTTTCATGGAAAACAAGGACATTTCTATGTGACCCCAAACTTTTGAACGGTAGTGTGTATGTTGAAGAGGGTGGGGCTCAAGCTGCATCCCTGTCTCACCCCACGGCCCTGTGGAAACAAATCTGTGTGTTTTGTGTACATTTATTTTATAATATCGTAGGTTTTCCCTCCACCGCTTTCCATCAGTTTATACATCAGGCTTTTTTTTTTAAAGCAACAAAGTATGAGAATATGTTGTTTTGGTTTGTTGGTTTGTCAATATAGCCTTGTTCATATTTGGCCGTTTTTTAAATTACTCATCCAATTAGTTTTTGGCATATCCTATTCAAATCTATTCTTTTTCCTGCAGTCTGAACAGTCAAAAAGCACATGGAATATGATATTTCAAGCCAAATTTCAAATCACCTTCGTAGGTGGTTTTAAATCAGATACAAATCTGATTTCTGGCCATGCGACTTGTCTGAATGGTCAAATCTGATTTATTTGCCCTTAAGTGGTTTTTAGACTGTTATTTGGCTTGTTGCTGGCTAGCTACTCTTTTGACAGTTTGACAAGAACATGTGGAAGCTAACTAGCTTGTTTACAAACAAATTAGTGATTGTGGCCAAAAAGGACTCGTTTTGAAAGTTGGATAATCTTTTACTTTGGGGTTTTAAAATTGTTCTTACACTGATTTTCACCATTCAAAGCAACTGGGAAACATCCATAGCAGGCATTGTTGTCACCTTCGCTTGCTATATAACTTCTGAGTGATACGAAGCATGAGCACCACCACCAATTGGCCTACACCACTGTGTACACATCGGTCGTTACTATGACAACTAGCATAGCCATGTCAGCAAATGACTGTTGTCTGAACACTTTTTCCGAATTTGGTCACTTGTAACTTGGTGTTGGGACAGTCAGTATTCCAAAACGGATTTGAAAAACAACTGATTTGAGAATTAAGGCCTGCAGTGTGAACAAGGCTTAAGGTTGTGCAGGGTGTATACGTGGTCTGTCAAACGATATTTTGGTAAGAAGCCAATTTGACATTTCCTCAGGACATTGTTTTCACTGAGGAAATGTTGGAGTCTGCAGAGGATTTTTCAGAGACTGCTGTTGAAACAGATTCCATGGTAATTAATGGGGTCAAATTTGTCTCCCACTTTTGTGGATTGGGGTGATCAGACCTTGCTTCCAAATATTGGGGAAGATGCCAGAACTTAGGATAATGTTGAAGAGTTTAAGAATAAACTGTTTTGAATTTGTTGTCTGTATATTTTATCATTTCATTTAGTATACCATCAACACCACAGGCCTTTTTTGGGTTGGAGGGTTTGTATTTTGTCCTGTAGCTCATCCAATGTAATTGGAGAATCCAGTGGGTTCTGGTAGTCTCTAATAGCGGATTCTATGTTTTGTAAACGGTCATGTATATGTTTTCTGCTCATGGTTCTTTGTTATATGTCTCTCCCTCCTCCATCTAGGCGGGCCATCCGTTCCAGCAGCGTTGTTCCCAGTCAGCCTACAGTAACAGTAAGCCCCGTTGTGAAGCCCCGGTGTTCCTGCTCTTCCTAGACTGTGTGTGGCAGATCCTCCGCCAGTTTCCCTGCTCCTTCCAGTTCTCGCAACACTTCCTGGTTCTGCTCTTCGAACACGCCTACGCCTCGCAGTTCGGGACCTTCATGGGTAACAGTGCTTCCGAGAGGTCAGTCAGAGAATTACGTCCTGAGAGTCATACGTTATGTTTAGTTATGACTTATTCCAAATTTTTGTTGTGTTACAGCCTGAATTCAAAATAGATTAAATGTATTTATTTTCTCACCCGTCTACACACAATACCCCATAATAACAAAGTGAAAACATGTTTTTGGAAATGTTAGCAAATGTATTGAAAATTAAATACAGAAATATCTCTTTTACATAGGTATTCACACCCCTGAGTCAATACATGTTAGAATCACCTTTGGCAGCGATTACAGTTGTGTGTCTTTCTGGGTAAGTCTCTAAGAGCTTTCCACACCTGGATTGTGCAATATTTGCACATTATTCTTTAAAGAATTCTTCATGTTCTATCAAGTTGATCATTGCTAGAAAACCATTTTCAGGTCTTGCCATAGATTTTCAAGCCAATTTAAGACAAAACTGTAACTAGGCCACTCAGGAACATTCAATGTCGTCTTGGTGAGCAACTCCAGTGTATATTTGGCCGTGTGTTTCAGGTTATTGTCCTGCTGAAAGGTGAATTTGTCTCCTAGTGTCTGTTGAAAAGCAGACTGAACCAAGTTTTCCTCTAGGAAAAAAAAACTCCCTAGTCCTTGTTGATGACAAGCATACCCATAACATGATGCAGCCACCACCATGCTTGAAAATATGAAGAGTGGTACTCAGTGATGTGATGTGTTGGATTTGCCCCAAACATAACGCTTTGTATTCAGGACATAAAGTGAATTTCTTTGCCACATTTCTTTTGCAGATTTACTTTAGTGCCTTCTTGCAAACAGGATGCATGTTTTGGAATATTTTTATTCTTTACAGGATTTTTTCTTTTCACTCTGTCATTTAGGTTAATATTGTGGAGTAACTACAATGTTGTTGATCCATCCTCAGTTTTCTCCTATCACAGCCAATAAATTCTGTAACTGTTTTAAAGGGCGGCAGGTAGCTTAGTGGGTAAGAGCGTTGTGCCAGTAACCGAAAGGTCGCTGGTTCTAATCCCCGAGCCGACTAGGTGAAAAATCTGTCGATGTGCCCTTAAGCAAGGCACTTAACCCTAATTGCTCCTGTAAGTCGCTCTGGATAAGAGCGTCTGCTAAATGACTAAAATGTAAAATGTAATGTAAATGTAAAGTCACCATTGGCCTCATGGTGAAATCCCTGAGCGGTTTCCTTCCTCTACGACAACTGAGTTAGGAAGGACGCCTGTACCTTTGTAGTGACTCTGTGTATTGATACACCATCCTAAGTGTAATTAATAACTTCACCATGCTCAAAGGAATATTCAATGTCTGCTTATTTTTATTTATACCAATCTACCAATAGGTGGGCTTCTTTGCGAGGCATTGGAAAACCTCCCTGGTCTTTGTGGTTGAATCTGTGTTTGAAATTCACTGCTCGACTGAGGGACCTTACAGATAATTGTATGTGTGGGGTACAGAGATGAGGTATTCATTCAAAAATCATGTTAAACACTATTATTGCACACAGAGTGACTCCATGCTATTTATTATATGACAAAAGGGTTGAATACTTATTGACCCAAGACATTTCAGCTGTTCATTTTTAATTTATTTGTAAACATTTCTAAAAAACTTAATTCCACTTTGACATTATGGGGTATTGTGTGTGGGCCAGTGACAAATACATCTCAAATTCAGGCTGTAACAACAAAATGTGGAAAAGGTCAAAGGGTGTGAATACTTCCTGAAGACACTGTATATCTACATGTCATCCATGATATTCCCTTTATAGTGCTGTACATTTGACCAGGGACCATACAGTACATTGCCAGTTCTGCTGTTTCCCCTGACCTTTAACCTGTGACCTGGTCAGCCAGTCACAGGTCAGCGTTACCTCAGACAGTCAGCCAGAGAGTGTGTGGTCTACAGGGGATAATCTCTGTTCACTGGGGATACACAAGTTACTGCTAAAGTTCCCCCTCTAAGTCTGACACTAATACGTCTTTAAAGAGCCACTGCACAGGCCGATTGGCATGTTTTTCTGTTGCTCATAAAAATAAAAATAAAAGATTTCAGTCTTGGAGGTGTGTTTCCTGACCGATTCCACGTTTGGTTAATAATGTTTGTCCCCCATGAAACACTGCCTATTTCACTTCCTCAAAATCCCCAGAATGAATCGAAGATAACTCAAGGAAGCAGTCATTAATTCTGATGTTCTTTTCCGAAGTTGTTTGGTGCAGCAAATGGACATCGTCAAATCAAAACCCAACCTTTTTTAATTTACCAGTTGTGACTCATGGATGTGAAAAATTATCCTATTTACACTTTGTAGTCAATTTTGACACCTAGAATAACTGTTTCTGTTTTAATATCGACGCCACGAGCCGTTTTCAACGTTTTTATTTTATTTTATTTTTTTAAAGGCAGTCCCTCTTTAAGAGTGCATCCTCAATGGTACCCTATTCCCTTTATAGTGCACTACGTGCTCTGCTCCCTATTCCCTTTATAGTGCACTACGTGCTCTGCTCCCTATTCCCTTTATAGTGCACTACGTGCTCTGCTCCCTATTCCCTTTATAGTGCACTACGTGCTCTGCTCCCTATTCCCTTTATAGTGCACTACGTGCTCTGCTCCCTATTCCCTTTATAGTGCACTACGTGCTCTGCTCCCTATTCCCTTTATAGTGCACTACGTGCTCTGCTCCCTATTCCCTTTATAGTGCACTACGTGCTCTGCTCCCTATTCCCTTTATAGTGCACTACGTGCTCTGCTCCCTATTCCCTTTATAGTGCACTACGTGCTCTGCTCAAAAGTAGTGCCATCTGGGACACAGCCGTGCGCGTCACTCAGGGGGGGTCTGTGCTGACTGGAGTGTGTTCCCCTGCTGTTCCAGCTCCACCTGCCTTACCTCCAGCTGGGGGAATTTATCCTTCAGTTCTCTGTGCTGGGAAGTTGACTTTTCTCTTGGGGTTGGTCGTCTGTGGGGTTATTTTAATGAAGAGGTCTGGTCTGACCCGCTCGGGGTATCTTTCTCAAGGGAGAGCTTCTCCTGCTGAGCTATTTCTTTGATTAGGTGAAAGTCCAGCTGGAACTGTTTGGTGTTGCCCTGTACCAATACTGTTCCAGATTTAGTCCTCGTTGTCTAGTATCCTGAGTTTCCACCCGTCGCTAACACCCCTCCTCTTAACAGAGGGGTAGTGTGCTAGTATAGCACTGTGCCATGCCAGGGGATGGTCTGTGTGGAAGATAAGGTTGCTTATGTTCCCATTTTTATAAAAGTCAACAAAAAGTGTCTCTTGAGTTCCCATAAGGAGCTTCATTCTGTACTCTTTTCGTGTCTTTTCATTATTAACATACACATTTTAATGACCTCTGAAACGGGAGGGGGGGTGCTTCTGGGCCTGGAAATGATTGATTTCCCACTGTTTCCCCCCCCCCCACACTTCTGTCTCTCCCTCCCTCCCTCTCTCCCTCCACCCCCCAGGTCTAAGTTGAACCTGTCTCAGAAGACGGTCTCTCTGTGGTCGTGGGTGAACCGGCCCCAGGAAGTGGAGAGGCTGTCTAACCCGCTCTACGAGGCCAACTGTCTGGTTATATGGCCCTCTGTAGCCCCTCAGAGCCTGCTACTATGGGAGGGTAAGAACCTGACTCCATTCCTGACCCCTGACTCCTGACCCCTGACCAAACGTTCTGCCCACTCCCAGGTCGGTGTTCAGTCTATTCACGAGTAGAGAGGGTTTAGGGGAGCTCGACACTTACTCATTCAGACAAACGACTTGCAACATCAAAAATTCCAAACCACATTTTGTGTGAGAGCAGTTTTTTATTTTTAGGTTGGTAGTTACTGTTAATGTTACAAAATATCTGTTGTTGTGCAACATTGTGACCAGTTATTATAAAATATTGTAGTCAGGCAACATATGAAATGTGAATAGGCAACATTTCATTCCGAAGTCGGAGTGTATTTTCTCTCACTTCAGATCAAATAATGTCCACCATTGATTTCAATAAATGTTGCGTTGTTTTTTACTTGGTTGCGTCATATTTCTTTGCATACTTTCTGTTGCTTGCATTGATGCATGCTTCAAAATATGTACATACGGAGTACACGTTCGAGAAGTGCCCTCCGTGCTCCGTTTTGCATACTTTGATTTGGACTCATACTCCCATGCTTCAATGTGCGTGCTCGGAGCACGGTGGCATGCATTTTGAGGAACGCCCCATGTGTGTGTTTAGCGTGTTTTTTTTATCATGTGTCATCATACTGCCTGCTCTCTTCATCCTCCTCCCTCATTTCCTCAATCTCTCCTGGTCACCTTCTTTCAGTCTCGCTCTTCCTACATATACTCACCAGGAGGGGGCAGTGTGCTGCTTGGTGTTTTAGAACCACTGAACCAGGAGGGGGCAATGTGCTGCTTGGTCTTTGAGAACCACTGAACCAGGAGGGGGCAGTGTGCTGCTTGGTGTTTTAAAACCACTAAACCAGCAGGGGGCAGTGTGCTGCTTGGTGTTTTAAAACCACTAAACCAGCAGGGGGCAGTGTGCTGCTTGGTGTTTTAAAACCACTAAACCAGGAGGGGGCAGTGTGCTGCTTGGTGTTTTAAAACCACTAAACCAGGAGGGGGCAGTGTGCTGCTTGGTGTTTTAAAACCACTAAACCAGGAGGGGGCAGTGTGCTGCTTGGTGTTTTAAAACCACTAAACCAGGAGGGGGCAGTGTGCTGCTTGGTGTTTTAAAACCACTAAACCAGGAGGGGGCAGTGTGCTGCTTGGTGTTTTAAAACCACTAAACCAGGAGGGGGCAGTGTGCTGCTTGGTGTTTTAAAACCACTAAACCAGGAGGGGTAGAGCACGGCGCTTGTAACGCCAAGGTAGTGTGTTCGATCCCCGGGACCACCCATACACAAAAATGTATACACGCATGACTGTAAGTCGCTTTGGATAAAAGCGTCTGCTAAATGGCATATTATTATATTATTATTATAAAACCACTAAACCAGGAGGGGGCAGTGTGCTGCTTGGTGTTTTAAAACCACTGAACTAGGAGGGGGCAGTGTGCTGCTTGGTGTTTTAAAACCACTAAACCAGGAGGGGGCAGTGTGCTGCCTGGTGTTTTAAAACCACTAAACCAGGAGGGGGCAGTGTGCTGCTTGGTGTTTTAAAACCACTGAACCAGGAGGGGGCAGTGTGCTGCTTGGTGTTTTAAAACCACTGAACTAGGAGGGGGCAGTGTGCTGCTTGGTGTTTTAAAACCACTAAACCAGGAGGGGGCAGTGTGCTGCTTGGTGTTTTAAAACCACTGAACCAGGAGGGGGCAGTGTGCTGCTTGGTGTTTTAAAACCACTGAACTAGGAGGGGGCAGTGTGCTGCTTGGTGTTTTAAAACCACTAAACCAGGAGGGGGCAGTGTGCTGCTTGGTGTTTTAAAACCACTGAACCAGGAGGGGGCAGTGTGCTGCTTGGTATTTTAAAACCACCGAACCAGGAGGGGGCAGTGTGCTGCTTGGTGTTTTAAAACCACCGAACCAGGAGGGGGCAGTGTGCTGCTTGGTGTTTTAGAACCACTAAACCAGGAGGGGGCAGTGTGCTGCTTGGTGTTTTAAAACCACCGAACCAGGAGGGGGCAGTGTGCTGCTTGGTGTTTTAGAACCACTAAACCAGGAGGGGGCAGTGTGCTGCTTGGTGTTTTAAAACCACTAAACCAGGAGGGGGCAGTGTGCTGCCTGGTGTTTTAAAACCACTGAACCAGGAGGGGGCAGTGTGCTTCTTGGTGTTTTAGAACCACTAAACCAGGAGGGGGCAGTGTGCTGCTTGGTGTTTTAAAACTACTGAACCAGGAGGGGGCAGTGTGCTGCTTGGTGTTTTAAAACCACCGAACCAGGAGGGGGCAATGTGCTGCTTGGTGTTTTAAAACCACCGAACCAGGAGGGGGCAATGTGCTGCTTGGTGTTTTAAAACCACTGAACCAGCAGGGGGCAGTGTGCTGCTTGGTGTTTTAGAACCACTAAACCAGACCAGAAATAAACCAACTTTCTGAAGAGTCAACAACGACAGGCATGTGTGTGTCAGGGCTCGAACATACAGGGGAGGTTTTTGGGAACTCTCCAGGCCAGTCGATAAACAGGGGAGGTTTTTGGGAACTCTCCAGGCCAGTCGATAAACGGGGGAGGTTTTTGGGAACTCTCCAGGCCAGTCGATAAACAGGGGAGGTTTTTGGGAACTCTCCAGGCCAGTCGATAAACAGGGGAGGTTTTTGGGAACTCTCCAGGCCAGTCGATAAACGGGGGAGGTTTTTGGGAACTCTCCAGGCCAGTCGATAAACAGGGGAGGTTTTTGGGAACTCTCCAGGCCAGTCGATAAACAGGGGAGGTTTTTGGGAACTCTCCAGGCCAGTCGATAAACGGGGGAGGTTTTTGGAAACTCTCCAGGCCAGTCGATAATCCCTGTCAGTGGCCAGTGGAAAAAAATATTGTAATAATTATATTTTTAATCTAGGCTATATAATTGATTTTTTTTAAAACCGATAGATTCCCGAAGCTGTTCGTTATGTTGATTTTAATTTATCGCGCGCGCTGCACACATATATAGATAATCTGTCGGTCAGAGAGAGAGTGCACAAACAGATGTTTTTTGCGTGGAGCGAATGCTAAGGCAGGAATGCGTATGCAAACCAGGTATTTAAAAAGTTCAGTCTCTTAATATTTTTATGCTCAATTCAGTCTTTCATGGAATAGCCTACCTTGAAAATCAGACATTTCCTCTAGGCTATTTGGTCCTTGAAAAGTCCTTGGAAGTTGGTAGCCAATTTAGAAATTCTACTGCTCCAATATAATTATTCCGTGATTTCATTTCTGATCCGTTTTTTTATGAGAGATTTAGGCACTTTTTGTCTGTTTCCCGCCGTTTTAATTGAAAGGTGTTGCACCAGTCTGTTATTATGAATGTTGGCTTCAACTTGGTTTTCCATACAAAGCGTTCCATTATAAAGGAACCAGGTTTTGGGTCTCTTTCTTGTTTTGAAACATGCCACAGTAACCCTTCTAACGCTTCCAACATCTCAAATGGAGAGACTGATCGCTACATGGACAGTGTGTTTGTGTCGGGAGCATGTTGTCTATTTAGTCAGGCAATGGCCATATTATACTGACATATTGCGGAACGTAAAAATAATGTGAATGTCAATGCATAATGCCATTTGTGTAGGCCTAATTAAAAAATTCATTATTCTTAAAGTGGTAATGCATACTTTTTTTGCTACATTTTGGGGGGATTTTTTTTCTTCTATAGGCTATTACAACAAATATCAAATCTAGGTCCTTGAAAATTTATAATTAAGTGCTTAGAAAAAGTCCTTGAATTTGACTTGCCAATGTCTGTATGAACTCTGTATAGGCTACCTGCTCAGCCTGCAAATGAAAGATAAAATCCCCTGCTATTGAAATTATGCACGCATCATATGCCTTCCTGTCAGATCTTGACCCAGGCCAGTGTATTCAGGCCGGTAGCTGTCAGTTTGCCACTGGCCCGGTGTGCCACTGGCCCGGTGTGCCACTGGCCCGGTGTGCCCCTGGCAAATTTACCTGAATGTCAGGCCCTGCTGTGTGAGGTGCGCGTAGGGCTGTTATGGCTCAACAAGCTCTGTCTCACATCAGAAGTAATGTTCATCAGTGGTTCTCAAACGGGTTAAGGTTTGGGTAGGCTTTAAACAAAAATAAAAAAATAAACAACTTTCTATCACTGGATTTTGAACATGCAACCAAACTGCAAAGAATTCCAGTTGCCTGAAACTGATCTTTCTAGTTCCTCTGGATAGTTTAAGTGAAAGACAGACCATTTATGAAAGTCAGGCAAGATTATTTTTGTAACCAATAGCAACCAAAATACAAAGAATTCCAGTACTAATCTTTCTGGTTCCTCTATGTGAAGGTGAAAACAGGCAGTATATGCCACCTCTGTGTGTAAAATAGCTAGGTTAATTAAAATTTTCGGATAAGTAATCGGGCAACCCAAAGATACTCCTAACTTGACTAATGGGCAAGTGCCTTTCAGAGTTTAATGTAAATCCCTGGACAGGCTTACGAAGCTCATATTACCAGACGTCACTGAATTCCACCCTGGCATTATCTCCATAGCTGGGATGGTAGCTATTTGTGGCACGTTGACTGACTCTCTCTCTGCCCCCCTCCTCCAAAGTGTCCTGCGTGGTTAGCTTATTATAGGACGTCCTTACGGATATTGGGGTGTCCTCACTCACTGTCACTGTGTAGTAGGGATGTCTCCACAGAAGGTTACGTGCTAATTGCCGATGTCCACCAGATACATATGCGTTTTTGTTTTGCCGGATGTCTAGGCCGCATTTTCCGCACTTGACACCCAAGTGCTTCTCTTTTCAACTAGCTAAAAGCTATTGGAGTCTGTGTGTTATAGATATACAGTGGGGGGGGGGGAGTATTTAGTCAGCCACCAATTGTGCAAGTTCTCCCACTTAAAAAGCTGAGAGAGGCCTGTAATTTTCATCATAGGTACACGTCAACTATGACAGACAAATCACATTGTAGGATCTTTTAATGAATTTATTTGCTAATTATGGTGGAAAATAAGTATTTGGTCACCTACAAACAAGCAAGATTTCTGGCTCTCACAGACCTGTAACTTCTTCTTTAAGAGGCTCCTCTGTCCTCCACTCGTTACCTGTATTAATGGCACCTGTTTGAACTTGTTATCAGTATAAAAGACACCTGTCCACAACCTCAAACAGTCCCACTCCAAACTCCACTATGGCCAAGACCAAAGAGCTGTCAAAGGACACCAGAAACAAAATTGTAGACCTGCACCAGGCTGGGAAGACTGAATCTGCAATAGGTAAGCAGCTTGGTTTGAAGAAATCAACTGTGGGAGCAATTATTAGGAAATGGAAGACATACAAGACCACTGATAATCTCCCTCGATCTGGGGCTCCACGCAAGATCTCACCCCGTGGGGTCAAAATGATCACAAGAACGGTGAGCAAAAATCCCAGAACCACACGGGGGGACCTAGTGAATGACCTGCAGAGAGCTGGGACCAAAGTAACAAAGCCTACCATCAGTAACACTCTACGCCGCCAGGGACTCAAATCCTGCAGTGCCAGACGTGTCCCCCTGCTTAAGCCAGTACATGTCCAGGCCCGTCTGAAGTTTGCTAGAGTGCATTTAGATGATCCAGAAGAGGATTGGGAGAATGTCATATGGTCAGATGAAACCAAAATAGAACTTTTTGGTAAAAACTAAACTCGTCGTGTTTGGAGGACAAAGAATGCTGAGTTGCATCCAAAGAACACCATACCTACTGTGAAGCATGGGGGTGGAAACATCATGCTTTGGGGCTGTTTTTCTGCAAAGGGACCAGGACGACTGATCCGTGTAAAGGAAAGAATGAATGGGGCCATGTATCGTGAGATTTTGAGTGAAAACCTCCTTCCATCAGCAAGGGCATTGAAGATGAAACGTGGCTGGGTCTTTCAGCATGACAATGATCCCAAACACACCGCCCGGGCAACGAAGGAGTGGCTTCGTAAGAAGCATTTCAAGGTCTTGGAGTGCCCTAGCCAGTCTCCAGATCTCATCCCCATAGAAAATCTTTGGAGGGAGTTGAAAGTCCGTGTTGCCCAGCGACAGCCCCAAAACATCACTGCTCTAGAGGAGATCTGCATGGAGGAATGGGCCAAAATACCAGCAACAGTGTGTGAAAACCTTGTGAAGACTTACAGAAAACGTTTGACTTGTGTCCTTGCCAACAAAGGGTATATAACAAAGTATTGAGAAACTTTTGTTATTGACCAAATACTTATTTTCCACCATCATTTGCAAATAAATTCATGAAAAATCCTACAATGTGATTTTCTGGATTTTTTTTTCCTAATTTTGTCTGTCATAGTTGACGTGTACCTATGATGAAAATTACAGGCCTCTCTCATATTTCTAAGTGGGAGAACTTGCACAATTGGTGGCTGACTAAATACTTTTTTTCCCCACTGTACACTAGGGGCTCGATTCAATCAGTATCGTGGAAGTTCAGCGCTATAGTGCGATTTAAATTTAAGAAGGCAATGTTCGCACATTCGCGGAGACTGCATTCACGGTAAACGCTGCATACAGTATGTCTGCTCAATCAGAAACAACCTTTACATTTCAATCGTGGTAGAACTCTAAACTTCCACGATACGGATTGAGCCCTAAATCATATGATTCAGATTGTGCACAATATGCTCCTCCTTCCTAAACAATCTAAAAGGTATGCAGACGTGAAATGCAATTACTCAGACGAAGAAGTCCATCATATGATAAAGTGAGTCGTACCACTGGTCGAAGCCTCTCTAGAATGTATCATACATTCTCAAAGAAAAGTATTTTCCTCATCCGCCTGTAATCTTTCCAATAGGATTATTCTTGTAGTATTTTTGCAGATAAATGATGAAACATTAGGCTGATTGTCCCTCGCCTGGTGCAGGTATAGCAAAGACATATGACACAAACATGATGAAGCATATTCTGACATGTATTGTTGTCCAAAGTTGCTGTTCAGTCCTTTTTTAATGAATGGGATGAAGTGACCGTTAATAAAATGTGATGGTGGAATGCACTCAACATAATCAACCATTAGCTTTGTAGGAAGGTACGGAGTTATTGTGATTGGTTGGTTACTTGGATATGATGTGTTTGTCATTCTCTCTCTCTCTCTCTCTCTCTCTCTCTCTCTCTCTCTCTCTCTCTCTCTCTCTCTCTCTCTCTCTCTCTCTCTCTCTCTCTCTCTCTCTCTCTCTCTCTCTCTCTCTCTCTCTGTCTCTCTGTCTCTCTGTCTCTCTCTCTCTCTTTCCCCTCATTCCCCTCCAGGTGTGTTCCTGCGTTGGAAGCGCAGCTCCAGGTGTCTGGACGAGGCATATGATGAGATGGTTCATATCATACAGTACAACAAGGAGCTGCAGAATAAAGTCAACAACCTCAGGAGACAGCTGGCCCAACTGGAGACTGAGGACCCTCTGCTGCAAACACCATAGAGGAGAGGAGAGGAGGAGAGAGAGGAGAGGAGTAGGAGAGGAGAGGAGAGGAGAGGAGTAGGAGAGGAGTAGGAGATGAGTAGGGGTGTAGGAGAGGAGATGAGTAGGAGAGGAGAGGTGAGGTGAAGGAGAGGAGATGAGTAGGGGTGAAGGAGAGGAGAGGTGGAGAGGAGAGGTGAGGTGAAGGAGAGGAGATGAGTAGGGGTGAAGGAGAGGAGATGAGTAGGGGTGAAGGAGAGGAGAGGTGGAGAGGAGAGGTGAGGAGAGGGAGCGGAAGAGGAAGAGGAGGGAGAAGGAGAGGACGAAGATTAGAGGAGAGGAGACAACACTAGGTTACTACTCAATAGAGACCTGAGGCTGTATCTATCAAACATCTTGGACAGGAGGGACCTGATCCTAGATCAGTACTTCTACTCTATGTAATGTTATTTATTATTATATAAAAGGCTAAACTGATGCTCACGGTCCCAGAAGAAGAGAAAGAAAACCCAGGGAAAGACATGAACAGGGACGGGGTGCGAGAGACTGGGTGCGAGAGACGGAGGCCCTTTTTGAATACTTTAAAAATGCTTGCTCATCTTTAAGTAATGCAGTAGATTCCTTGCTTTACACCAATCCACAGGGAGGGAGAGACTGTATGTATGTACGTACATATTACAGACACGTATAGATATGTTCGTCATGCTAGCCCCGGTCACCGGCTGCCCAACCTTTAGTAACCCCACACCTAAAACACAGAGTAGACACCCATTCACGCACCTCAGCCAGATTATGAAAGGTTCTTATTGCTGGGATACGAGGACACTTTGTAGCACTACTCTGAGTAACCATGGCAACACGTGCCAGTGTGCTTTGGACACACAGACACACTGACCAACTTATGATTTATTACATTCCAAAAATCAGGAGGTTTGAAAATACAAATGTTGTAAAAATTAAAACACATCGTCGCTGTCTAAAATAAAACCATATATCTCCAAAATGGAAACTTTTCATCAAATTGAGAGAAGAAAATACTACATTTAACCATAGTCTTGGTACATGTTACTACTGCCATTGCTGTTCTGCTTTAAAATAGCTTTTTGGGAGAGGTATTTCATGTGTAATATTGTTATTATACTAGCTAACTACAGTAGATGGAAACTTAATTATGTTGTATATTTAACACTATGATGTACCTGTTTTGTAAGTTTTAATTGACTTGCTGTCTTCATCGGCCAAAATGTCTTAAGATAGCAGTATAGGGTGGTCAACAGGGTTGGGGTTCATTCCATTTCAATCCAGAAAGTAAACCAAATTCCCGAATGTTCCTAGTTAAAATGCATTGAAGAAAATTGGAATTGGAATTGGAATTTCAGTGCACTTCCTGAATTTTAAATGGAATTGACCCCAAACCTTGGTGGCCCTTCGATCACCTCTGACCAGAACATCGACCGTCATCTTCTGTTCATTTCCTGATGATTCTACATGTTGAGTCGCCGCCGGACGTTGACACCCAGCGGGGCTAACATCCTTCTGCTTTCTGGTGTGTTTCAGTTAGAAGACCCACAGTAAAAAAAAAATACTGACACTTGAGGTTGAGCGATCAGTCATCTTATGACGTGACACAAAGCGACATAAACATTCATAAACCTCTTATTTCCTATGTCATACATGTTTGCCCAAAGTAACACATGTTTCTGTCAGGTGTAATGCGGTGGTGTCCATAGCAACCCTCCATGCATCCCAAATGGGAAAGGGCAACACCTAGTCCATAATAGTACACTCTGGACCATTACTTACAGTTTAGTCATTTAGCAGACGCTCTTATCCAGAGCGACTTACAGTTAAGCGAGTGCGAGTGCATACATTTTTCATACTGCCCCCCCCGGGAATCGAACCCACAACCCTGGCGTTGCAAGCGCCACGCTCTACCAACTGAGCTACAGGAGGCCTTAACATAGGGAAATAGGATACCATGCAGTACACGGGTATTCCTTGATTTTGTCGTCCTTAAATCTATGAACAGTGTAGCTACACTGTCTTGATAATGTGACCGACTGGCTACTGTAGGGGGGGGGCAGCCTGCGTTCTGCTAAGTCAGGGTTGGGTAGCCACGCCAACGCCACCGTAGGGGGGGGGCAGCCTGCGTTCTGCTAAGTCAGGGTTGGGTAGCCACGCCAACGCCAACGCCACCGTAGGGGGGGGCAGCCTGCGTTCTGCTAAGTCAGGGTTGGGTAGCCACGCCAACGCCAACGCCACCGTAGGGGGGGGCAGCCTGCGTTCTGCTAAGTCAGGGTTGGGTAGCCACGCCAACGCCACCGTGGGGGGGGCAGCCTGCGTTCTGCTAAGTCAGGGTTTGGTAGCCACGCCAACGCCACTGTCATTTGGGAAAAGCTATTATCTATTTTTCCATTGACCGACTTAAGAGACAGATCTGGATCTGTATGTTGAAAGAGTTTCTGAAAAGGGGTCAACGTTTGATGTCTGCTCATATCTATATATATATATATATATATATATATATATATATTGTCTTGTAAACATATATAATGATTTGCATGTATGAATGGCTTTTAGATGGTCAAACTAGTTAAGGCTTCAGAATGACATAGGAAAGAGCTGTACATACCAGCATATATCTGTGTCCACTATTATCACGTGGGTTATTATTAGGCTCATACTATACTATAAATAAAGGTTAAATAAAAAAATTAAATAAAAAAATACCATATATTATTGCTGTTATTAGACAAAAGTTCTACTTTTTATTCTTCTCATGTTCTGATTGACAGTCACACCTCTGATCCTTACGGGAGAAAATATTCTGTTTAATCAAAGTAAAATATTTTAGTTTTTCTATCGTCTCTGTTTAGTTTCTTCTTCTGTCTTTTGAAATGAACCTTTTATTGTGTGATTTAAATTAAATAGAATGTTTCTAGGGCATTAAAAGATGATTTGTGCTAAAGGCATTGATGTGTCCCACGTGTGTCTATTGTGTCTGTGTTTCCGTCCCAATACTTATTTCAGACAGGTTTTAGGGACTGGCCCCAATGACGTTGTCAGCTTCACACCGGACAGGCGTACACTACATGACCGAAAGTATGTGGACACCTGCTCGTCGAACATCTCATTCCAACATCATGGGCATTAATATGGAGTTGGTCCCCCCCCTTTGCTGCTATAACAGCCTCCACTCTTCTGGGAAGGCTTTCCACTAGATGTTGGAACATTTCTGCGAGGACTTGCTTCCATTCTGCCACGAGCGTTAGTCAGCGTTCCAATTCATGTTCGATGGGGTTGAGGTCAGGGCTCTGTGCAGGCCAGTCAAGTTCTTCCATGCTGATCTCGACAAACCATTTCTGTATGGACCTCGCTTCCACTAAACCCAGATTCATCCGTCAGACTGCCAGATGGTGAAGTGTGATTCATCACTCCAGAGAACACGTTTCTACTGCTCCAGAGTCCAATGGCAGCGAGCTTTACACCACTCCAGCCGATGCTTGGCATTGGGCCATGGAAACCCATTTCATGAAGCTCCCGAAGAACAGTTATTGTGCTGACGTTGCTTCCAGAGGCAGTTTGGAACTCAGTAGTGAGTGTTGCAAGCGAGGACAGCTGATATTTACACGCTTCAGCACTCGGCGGTCCCGTTCTGTGATCTTGTGTGGCCTACCACTTCACGGCCGAGCCGTTGTTGCTCCTAGACGTTTCCACTTCACAATAACAGCATTTACAGTTGACCGGGGCAGCTCTAGCAGGGCAGGAATTTTACGAACTGACTTGTTGGAAAGGTGGCATCCTATGACGGTGCCACGTTGAAGGCCATTCTACTGCCAATGTTTGTCTGTGGAGATTGCATGGCTGTGTGCTCGATTTTATACACGTGTCAGCAACGGGTGTGGCTGAAATAGCCAAATCCACTCATTTGAAGGGGAGCCCACATACTATTGTATTTACAGTGCATTCAGAAAGTATTCAGACCCCTTCCCTTTTTCCACATTTTGTAACGTTACAGCCTTATTCTAAAATGGATAAAATAAACATGTTCCTCATCAATCTACACACAATACCTCATAATGACAAAGCGAAAACAGGTTTTCAGAAATGTTTGCAAATGTATAAAACAATTAAAACAGATACCTTAGTTACATAAGTATTCAGACCCTTTGCTATGAGGTTCGAAATTGAGCTCAGATGCATCCTGTTTCCATTGATCATCCTTGAAATGTTTCTACATCTTGATTGGAGTCCACCTGTGGTAAATTCAAATAATTGGACATATAAGGTCCCACACTTGACAGTGCATGTCAGAGCAAAAACCAAGCCATGAGGTCGAAGGAATTGTCCATAGAGCTCCGAGACATGATTGTATCGAGGCACAGATCTGGGGAAGGGTACCAAAAAATGTCTGAGCATTGAAGGTCCCCAAGAACACAGTGGCCTCCATCATTCTTAAACTGGAAGAACTTTGGAACCACCAAGACTCTTCCTAGAGCTGGCCGCCCGGCCAAACTGAGAAATTGGGGGAGAAGGCCTTGGTCAGGGAGGTGACCAAGAACCCGATGGTCACTGACAGAGCTCCAGAGTTCCTCTGTGGAGGTGGGAGAACCTTCCAGATGGACAACCATCCCTGCAGAACTCCACCAATTTGGCCTTTATGGTAGAGTGGCCAGATGGAAGCCACTCCTCAGTAAAAGGCACGTGACAGCCCGCTTGGAGTTTGCCAAAAGGCACCTAAAGGACTCTCAGACCATGAGAAACAAGATTCTCTGGTCTGATGAAACCAAGATTGAACTCTTTGGCCTGAATGCCAAGCGTGAAGTCTGGAGGAAACCAGGCATCATCCCTACGGTGAAGCATGGTGGTGGCAGCGTCATGATGTGGGGATGTTTTTCAGTGGCAGGGACTGGAATACTAGTAGGTTTGAGGGAAAGATGAACGGAGCAAAGTACAGAGAGTCAATTTGCAAAAAAATCTAAAAACCTTATTTTGCTTTGTCATTATGTGTAGATTGATGAATAATTTTTAAAATAAATTTTAGAATAAGTCTGTAATGTAAAAAAAGGAAAGAGTTAAGGGGTGTGAATACTTTCCGAATGCACTGAGTCACTGGTGGCAGAAAGAAACAGAAGACACACACACACACACACACACACACACACACACCGTCCAACACACACACACACACACACACCGTCCAACACACACACACACACACACACCGTCCTATACGCAGACCAACACACACACACCGTCCTATACGCAGACCAACACACACACACACACACCGTCCTATACGCAGACCAACACACACACACACACCTCCCTCAGTCAGGTCTTTCGTTCATACGTGTGTGTGTGTTTTATAACCTAATGGGACAGCTGTTAGTGGGGGTATATTTATTCCTCGATCACTCCATCAGATGATACATTCCTCATGCCAGCTGAAGATACACGTGTTGGAGGGTAATAGAGGGGTGTTGTCCCTAGTGTTAGTGTTGGAGGGTAATAGAGGGGTGTGGTCCCTAGTGTTGGAGGGTAATAGAGGGGTGTTGTCCCTAGTGTTGGAGGGTAATAGAGGGGTGTGGTCCCTAGTGTTGGAGGGTTATAGAAGGGTGTGGTCCCTAGTGTTAGTGTTGGAGGGTAATAGAAGGGTGTGGTCCCTAGTGTTGGAGGGTAATAGAGGGGTGTGGTCCCTAGTGTTGGAGGGTAATAGAGGGGTGTGGTCCCTAGTGTTAGTGTTGGAGGGTAATAGAGGGGTGTTGTCCCTAGTGTTGGAGGGTAATAGAGGGGTGTTGTCCCTAGTGTTGGAGGGTAATAGAGGGGTGTGGTCCCTAGTGTTGGAGGGTAATAGAGGGGTGTGGTCCCTAGTGTTAGTGTTGGAGGGTAATAGAGGGGTGTGGTCCCTAGTGTTGGAGGGTAATAGAGGGGTGTGGTCCCTAGTGTTAGTGTTGGAGGGTAATAGAGGGGTGTGGTCCCTAGTGTTAGTGTTGGAGGGTAATAGAGGGGTGTGGTCCCTAGTGTTGGAGGGTAATAGAGGGGTGTGGTCCCTAGTGTTAGTGTTGGAGGGTAATAGAGGGGTGTGGTCCCTAGTGTTGGAGGGTAATAGACGGGTGTGGTCCCTAGTGTTGGAGGGTAATAGAGGGGTGTGGTCCCTAGTGTTAGTGTTGGAGGGTAAAAGAGGGGTGTGGTCCCTAGTGTTGGAGGGTAATAGAGGGGTGTTGTCCCTAGTGTTAGTGTTGGACGGTAATAGAGGGGTGTGGTCCCTAGTGTTAGTGTTGGAGGGTAATAGAGGGGTGTGGTCCCTAGTGTTAGTGTTGGAGGGTAATAGAGGGGTGTGGTCCCTAGTGTTGGAGGGTAATAGAGGGGTGTGGTCCCTAGTGTTAGTGTTGGAGGGTAATAGAGGGGTGTGGTCCCTAGTGTTGGAGGGTAATAGAGGGGTGTTGTCCCTAGTGTTAGTGTTGGAGGGTAATAGAGGGGTGTGGTCCCTAGTGTTGGAGGGTAATAGAGGGGTGTGGTCCCTAGTGTTAGTGTTGGAGGGTAATAGAGGCGTGTTCCCTAGTGTTGGAGGGTAATAGAGGGGTGTGGTCCCTAGTGTTAGTGTTGGAGGGTAATAGAGGGGTGTTTTCCCTAGTGTTGGAGGGTAATAGAGGGGGGTTGTCCCTAGTGTTAGTGTTGGAGGGTAATAGAGGGGTGTGGTCCCTAGTGTTAGTGTTGGAGGGTAATAGAGGGGGGCTGTCCCTAGTGTTGGAGGGTAATAGAGGGGTGTTGTCCCTAGTGTTGGAGGGTAATAGAGAGGGGTTGTCCCTAGTGTTGGAGGGTAATAGAGGGGTGTTGTCCCTAGTGTTGGAGGGTAATAGAGGGGGGTTGTCCCTAGTGTTAGTGTTGGAGGGTAATAGAGGGGGGTTGTCCCTAGTGTTGGGGGGTAATAGAGGGGTGTTGTCCCTAGTGTTGGAGGGTAATAGAGGGGTGTTGTCCCTAGTGTTGGAGGGTAATAGAGGGGGGTTGTCGCTAGTGTTAGTGTTGGAGGGGAATAGAGGGGGGTTGTCCCTAGTGTTGGAGGGTAATAGAGGGGTGTTGTCCCTAGTGTTAGTGTTGGAGGGTAATAGAGGGGTGTTGTCCCTAGTGTTAGTGTTGGAGGGTAATAGAGGGGGGTTGTCCCTAGTGTTGGAGGGTAATAGAGGGGTGTTGTCCCTAGTGTTGGAGGGTGATAGAGAGGAGTTGTCCCTAGTGTTGGAGGGTAATAGAGGGGGGTTGTCCCTAGTGTTGGAGGGTAATAGAGGGGTGTGGTCCCTAGTGTTGGAGAGTAATAGAGGGGTGTTGTCCCTAGTGTTGGAGGGTAATAGAGGGGTGTTGTCCCTAGTTTTGGAGGGGGATAGAGGGGTGTTGTCCATAGTCTTAGTGTTGGAGGGGAATAGAGGGGTGTTGTCCCTAGTGTTGGAGGGTAATAGAGGGTTGTTGTCCCTAGTGTTGGAGGGGAATAGAGGGGTGTTTTCCCTAGTGTTGGAGGGTAATAGAGGGGTGTTGTCCCTAGTGTTAGTGTTGGAGGGGAATAGAGGGGTGTTGTCCCTAGTGTTAGTGTTGGAGGGGAATAGAGGGGTGTGGTCCCTAGTGTTGGAGGGGAATAGAGGGGTGTTGTCCATAGTGTTAGTGTTGGAGGGGAATAGAGGGGTGTTTTCCCTAGTGTTAGTGTTGGAGGGGAATAGAGGGGTGTTGTCCCTAGTGTTGGAGGGGAATAGAGGGGTGTTGTCCATAGTGTTAGTGTTGGAGGGGAATAGAGGGGTGTTGTCCATAGTGTTAGTGTTGGAGGGGAATAGAGGGGTGTTGTCCCTAGTGTTGGAGGGTAATAGAGGGGTGTTGTCCCTAGTGTTAGTGTTGGAGGGTAATAGAGGGGTGTTGTCCCTAGTGTTAGTGTTGGAGGGTAATAGAGGTGTGTTTTCCCTAGTGTTAGTGTTGGAGGGTAATAGAGTGGTGTGGTCCCTAGTGTTGGAGGGTAATAGAGGGGTGTTGTCCCTAGTGTTAGTGTTGGAGGGTAATAGAGGGGTGTGGTCCCTAGTGTTAGTTTTGGAGGGTAATAGAGGGGTGTTGTCCCTAGTGTTAGTGTTGGAGGGTAATAGAGGGGTGTTTTCCCTAGTGTTAGTGTTGGAGGGTAATAGAGGGGTGTGGTCCCTAGTGTTAGTGTTGGAGGGGAATAGAGGGGTGTTGTCCCTAGTGTTGGAGGGTAATAGAGAGGTGTTGTCCCTAGTGTTGGAGGGTAATAGAGGGGTGTTGTCCCTAGTGTTGGAGGGTAATAGAGGGGTGTTGTCCCTAGTGTTGGAGGGGAATAGAGGGGTGTTTTCCCTAGTGTTGGAGGGGAATAGAGGGGTGTTGTCCATAGTGTTAGTGTTGGAGGGGAATAGAGGGGTGTTGTCCCTAGTGTTGGAGGGTAATAGAGGGGTGTTGTCCCTAGTGTTAGTGTTGGAGGGTAATAGAGGGGTGTTGTCCCTAGTGTTAGTGTTGGAGGGGAATAGAGGGGTGTTTTCTCTATTGTTGGAGGGTAATAGAGGGGTGTTGTCCCTAGTGTTAGTGTTGGAGGGGAATAGAGGGGTGTTGTCCCTAGTGTTGGAGGGTAATAGAGGGGTGTTGTCCCTAGTGTTAGAGGGGAATAGAGGGGTGTGGTCCCTAGTGTTAGTGTTGGAGGGGAATAGAGGGGTGTTGTCCCTAGTGTTGGAGGGTAATAGAGGGGTGTTGTCCCTAGTGTTAGTGTTGGAGGGTAATAGAGGGGTGTTGTCCCTAGTGTTAGTGTTGGAGGGGAATAGAGGGGTGTTTTCCCTATTGTTGGAGGGTAATAGAGGGGTGTTGTCCCTAGTGTTAGTGTTGGAGGGTAATAGAGGGGTGTTGTCCCTAGTGTTGGAGGGTAATAGAGGGGTGTTGTCCCTAGTGTTAGTGTTGGAGGGTAATAGAGGGGTGTTGTCCCTTGTGTTGGAGGGTAATAGAGGGGTGTTGTCCCTAGTGTTAGTGTTGGAGGGTAATAGAGGGGTGTTGTCCCTAGTGTTGGAGGGTAATAGAGGGGTGTGGTCCCTAGTGTTAGTGTTGGAGGGTAATAGAGGGGTGTTGTCCCTAGTGTTGGAGGGTAATAGAGGGGTGTTTTCCCTAGTGTTAGTGTTGGAGGGTAATAGAGGGGTGTTTTCCCTAATGTTAGTGTTGGAGGGTAATTGAGGAGTGTTGTCCCTAGTGTTAGTGTTGGAGGGGAATAGAGGGGTGTTGTCCCTAGTGTTAGTGTTGGAGGGGAATAGAGGAGTGTTGTCCCTAGTGTTAGTGTTGGAGGGGAATAGAGGGGTGTTGTCCCTAGTGTTGGAGGGTAATAGAGGAGTGTTGTCCCTAGTGTTAGTGTTGGAGGGTAATAGAGGGGTTTTGTCCCTAGTGTTGGAGGGTAATAGAGGGGTGTTGTCCCTAGTGTTGGAGGGTAATAGAGGGGTGTGGTCCCTAGTGTTAGTGTTGGAGGGGAATAGAGGGGTGTTGTCCCTAGTGTTGGAGGGTAATAGAGGAGTGTTGTCCCTAGTGTTAGTGTTGGAGGGTAATAGAGGGGTGTTGTCCCTAGTGTTGGAGGGTAATAGAGGGGTGTGGTCCCTAGTGTTGGAGGGTAATAGAGGGGTGTGGTCCCTAGTGTTAGTGTTGGAGGGTAATAGAGGAGTGTTGTCCCTAGTGTTAGTGTTGGAGGGTAATAGAGTAGTGTCACAATCCTCTGTCATGAATCACACCATGCACGGCCGGGTCTCAGGGAGGGTCACACAAACACACTCTCTCTCACCCTCCGTCTCTCTCTCACCCTCCGTCTCTCTCTCACCCTCCGTGTCTCTCTCTCACCCTCCGTGTCTCTCTCTCACCCTCCGTGTCTCTCTCTCACCCTCCGTGTCTCTCTCTCTCACCCTCCGTGTCTCTCTCTCACCCTCCGTGTCTCTCTCTCACCCTCCGTGTCTCTCTCTCACCCTCCGTGTCTTTCTCTCACACACCATGTCCCTTAGCAGTACACAGCATGTGCCCAGCCCCGCTCTAGAACCCCTGCTGTTTGGAAACCTGGCTGTAGTCCTAGCTGCAAACATGATCTGGGGCTCCTTGTATCGCTTTCTCCCTCCAATGTTCTAACTTATAACCATAGAATTAGAATGATTCATTCGCATTGTATTATAGGGGCGGCAGGTGGCTTAGTGGTTAAGAGCGTTGTGCCAGTAACCGAAAGGTCGCTGGTTCTAATCCCCGAGCCGACTAGGTGAAAAAATCTGTTGACGTGCCCTTAAAGCAAGGCACTTAACCCTAATTGCTCATGTAAGTCGCTCTGGATAAGAGTGTCTGCTAAATGACGTAAATGTAAAATGATTCTACCCCAGCACTGGCCATTCTATTACAACAATGGAAGGAGGATTTAGCAGTGTTTCTTCATCCTGGTCCTGGGGACCCAAAGGGTGTTTTTGGTCTAGCACTACACACCTGATTCCACTAATCAAAGGTTTGATGATGAGTTAATTAGTGGAATCATGTGTGTCATATTCGGGTAACATCGCAAATGTGCACCTCTTTGGGTCCCCAGGACCAGGATGAAGAAACAATCAGTGTGCTGATTAAACTGTGATCAAAGTGGCCCTTAATCTCCAACACACACACACACACAAGCTGCTTGGGGAATGAGGGGTACTGCTATGGTTGCTATTAATATTATAAGGCATAGAGGAATCTCCCCTTCACCCAGTCAGTCAGTCAGTCAGTCATGTCATGTCATGTCATTGTATCTAGTGACGTCTTGTCCCCAGTGTCATTGCCATGAAATCTAGGGAATCTAATGGATGCCCTCAAATACAGCTTATTCAACCATCCAACTAGTTTAATAAAGGTTATTCAACCATCCAACTAGTTTAATACAGCTTATTCAACCATCCAACTAGTTTAATAAAGGTTATTCAACCATCCAACTAGTTTAATAAAGGTTATTCAACCATCCAACTAGTTTAATACAGCTTATTCAACCAGGTATCAGGCCCTGTGGGGCTCGATTTGGGACATAGCCCAGAGTAACCTCCGTGAGGCCACTAAACTTTGTTTACACTAAAAAGTGTCTCGCTATGAATCACTGATTAACCTGTTGCTTTGGAGTGAGGGGTCAAAAGTAGTGCACTATGTAGGGATTAGGGTGCCATTTGGGTGCACTCCGTGTGTTTACAGTCCTCTAGTCACCCACTCTTCCTCTGTGTAGAAGGAGCAGGTGGTCCTAGCTGGCTCCTCTTATCTACAGGGTGGAGCTCTTGAAAGATTGAACTCTGGTCAATAGTAGTGCACTATATAGGGAATAGGGTGCTATTTGGGATGCATTCAGTGTCTCGTTTCCTAATTCCCTTAGCCCTGATGACGGAAAAAGGGGGTGTGCACCTGTCGACCAATCACAGGTCAGCTGAGTTATGAGCCTGCTCTCTGGTTACTCAGGTCACTCCGTGGTCGGCCCTGCCCGCCTCTCCTCCGATACAAATAAACCTCAAAGTCAAAGAAGGGTGTGGAAAAACCAACATGTTCACGCAGTAGGCCTAATCACATGATCTGTAGGCCTAGTCACATGATCTGTAGGCCTAGTCACGTGATCTGTAGGCCTAGTCACATGATCTGTAGGCCTAATCACATGATCTGTAGGCCTAGTCACATGATCTGTAGGCCTAGTCACATGATCTGTAGGCCTAATCACATGATCTGTAGGGCTTAAGCATTTGATCTGTAGGCCTAATCACATGATCTGTAGGCCTAATCACATGATCTGTAGGCCTAATCACATGATCTGTAGGCCTAATCACATGATCTGTAGGCCTAATCACATGATCTGTAGGCCTAGTCACATGATCTGTAGGCCTAGTCACATGATCTGTAGGGCTTAAGCATTTGATCTGTAGGCCTAGTCACATGATCTGTAGGCCTAATCACATGATCTGTAGACCTAGTCACATGATCTGTGGGCCTAATCACATGATCTGTAGACCTAGTCACATGATCTGTGGGCCTAGTCACATGATCTGTAGACCTAGTCACTTGATCTATGGGCCTAATCACATGATCTGTAGACCTAATCACATGATCTGTGGGCCTAATCACATGATCTGTAGGTCTAGTCACATGATCTGTAGGCCTAATCACATGATCTGTAGGGCTTAATCATATGATCTGTAGACCTAGTCACATGATCTGTAGACCTAATCACATGATCTGTGGGCCTAATCATATGATCTGTAGGCCTAATCACATGATCTGTAGGGCTTTATCATATGATCTGTAGACCTAGTCACATGATCTGTAGGGCTTAATCATATGATCTGTAGGGCTAGTCACATGATCTGTAGGCCTAATCCCCTAGAGTATTAACATAATAAGACATCCCCATTAGAATCTGTCTGTTTAAACTAGAGATATCTTTTTTTGTATGGGCTGCATCTCAATCCACCGCATCTGCCTATGGCTGCATTCCAAACACGTAAAACACACACCCTCTCCCTGCAGCCCTCAAATTAAGTGGACACTTCTGATGACGTATCACGAGTTAACACTTGCAGAGAGGAATTAATTAATTTTAAATGGACCGTTCTTGCCTGGAAATTCGTCAGTCGTTCGTCCCACGGTTGTGTTTTCAGTCATCATGGAACCACCGGTAGCTGTCGTGTGTGATTTATATGAGCTACAGTCAATTATGATTGCATTTCATATCTTGGCTAGAAGACAACGCATCCGCAGACATCGAATACTAGCCATCCGATGGTATCAGGTAAATCGAAAATTAAAATGTATAAGTGTCATGTCAGGGAAAGTTATGCGCTAGCTAACGTTTCCAAAAGCTAATCAAACAAAAACATCATTACTTTTAGGAGAGGTGTTTGTGCCGTCATAGCAACACCATTTCTAACTTATTTACATTTGTTTTTACTTACACTTGTATGTTGACTTCTCCATATTGATGTTTAGTTTAAAGTTTTAGCTGAATTTTCTTAGTGATGTACAATCATCCCAAAATTGAATTATGGGGCATTTCAGGCCCTGGAGTGAACAGAATTGTACACTCGCACTCGATCACAAACGAGGGATGAGGGACTTACCTTGCCAAACTTCCCTTGCTTGGCTAATTGTTTGGATCGAACGCAAAGATGGCCGCGGGGATTTCCCCCAAGGGCGTAAGGCGAGGGTAAGTGGATGTGTCTTTTACGTGTTTGGCTGTGAAAGCGGCAGAGCTACTGCGCTGTTTGTCAGGACCAGGCGACATCCCGAAAATCGGTCTTCTCACAAAAAACGTCTGTAGCGTCACGAATACGATGGTGTTCTTCGTAAAGATTATGTATGTGGCTATATGAGAAGTGTACGATGATAAGGGTCATGTGCAATGTATGTATTATGCTGAGTGTGTAATGTACAGTGTGTATTTTGTATACAGCAGTACTGTGTATCTAAGACAGTTTTCCCCTTGGGACATTAAAGTTCATCCTATCCTCTGTATAATTTACTAAATCATCATAAACATGAAAGAAAAAAAATGACTCGCCTGTATTTTGTACCAATTGACAGCAACACATAAAAGGTATTTTTTTTAGGGAACTATCGCTTTATTACAATATTATAAGATTGTCAAAAATATATAATTAAGATACTTCTCAAAATATGTCAATCAATCATGTAAAAAATGTCTGGTTACAGTTTACGTTTTAGTCATTTAGCAGACGCTCTTATCCAGAGCGACTTACAGGAGCGATTAGGGTTAAGTGCCTTGCTCAAGGGCACATCGACAGATTTTTCACCTAGTCGGCTCGGGGATTAGAACCAGCGACCTTTCGGCTACTGGCACAACGCTCTTAACCACTAAGCTACCTGCCGATGTTTACTGCACCTGTCATCCTATTCCGTATGTTATCGTAACGCTGCTCCAGTTGGTCTGTTGCCAAATACAAGGTCTGAGGCAATATGGTACACAGTATACTGGAAATAACGTTTCCTACCCCATTTATGGAAATCACTGATTGACTCAGTATCCATTTTTGCAAATTTAGCTTCCAGACATTAGAGGAGTTGTTTTGGCATTTTGTATTTTTTTCTGTAAACATTTTCAGTTTTGTCACCCCTCCCTGCTAAAAGTAATGACTAAATGTTCCACCCTTAAATATAGTTGTGAAATGTTCTTGTTTTAAGTATGATTAGTACTTTCTTAGTAGTGACTAATTATTACACTCTGAAACTGTGTGAGATGTGTTAGATTCTACTACCTGGTAATGTGTGAGTGTAGGACCAGTA
This sequence comes from Coregonus lavaretus, assembly GCF_964263955.1. Classification (NCBI taxonomy): domain Eukaryota; kingdom Metazoa; phylum Chordata; class Actinopteri; order Salmoniformes; family Salmonidae; genus Coregonus; species Coregonus lavaretus. The sequence goes on from NW_028162626.1 coordinate 56,008, forward strand.
AAGATTATGACATTGTGTTACTATTTAGCAATGTGAGTAAGAGTTAGACCAGACAACAAAGGACAAGGAGAACTGGCTAGAGGCAACTGAGAAACCAAGATAAAGAGGCCTCCCAATTTAGGGAGGAGAGAGACTGTTAGGCTTGTGTGTGTATGTGTGTATGTGTGTGTGTGTGTGTGTGTGTGTGTGTGTGTGTGTGTGTGTGTGTGTGTGTGTGTGTGAACTGATGGTCAGGAGAGCAGTTTTAAAGTGGAAAACTACAGCCCGCCTACAGAGGGGTGGGATTTTTGTATGACGTGTGCGTATAAAAATATTGTACGACCATTTTGTGGCAGAATTCTCAATGAATAAAGATCTCTGACTATTGCAACTGGGAGCTCTGTCCGTTTCTTGATCCAAAAGCCTTACAACCTTTTGGGAGACAACACAGAGACACTGAAATAGTTTGTTAAATAATTCTCATAACAAGGGAACACTTATACAGGTACTGATGAGGGGATATGAACCAGGTGTGTGTAATAAACAAGACAAAACAAATGGAATGATGAGATGAGGAGCGGCAGTGGCTAGAAGGCCGGTGACGACGAACGCCGAAGCCTGCCCGAACAAGGAGAGGAGGCAGCTTCAGAGGAAGTTGTGACACGCACACACACACACACACACACACACACACACACACACTAACCTCTCACATAACCTTAATAATAACTCCAGCAGAATTAAGCATTTCTTGCAGTAAAATTATACACCAAATGTAGACAAAATTCGGACTTGGGAACAGTGGAGAAATATGATTTATTTATTTCTGCATCTTGAGAGAATGCAATGCTCAGGTAGATACAATCTGTAGAGGTGCTGTCTTCATCATAAAAGCATCTGCTCTGGGGACAGTCCAAGCTGGTACCAGTGGGCTATGGCATCAAGAATCTGCAGATCGGGGGTGTGGTGGAGGACGACAAGGTGGGAACAGACCAGCTGGAAGAACAGATCACAGCCTTCGAGGACTATGTCCAGTCTATGGATGTGGCTGCGTTCAACAAGATCTAAAACTCAAAACACTTACCAACAAAGACACTGAGCACCTTGGATTCGCAATAAAAAGGCACTTCAGATGGAAAATGTTTGTCGCTAGTTGCATTCTGACAAAAGTTGTTCTGTCAGTGTGTTGTTTATGTAGCTTTTGAGGGAAGACTTGGGTGTTGGGGACAACTCGGATGGTGACTTGCATTCTCCATTGAGGGTCCTAAATGTGCAATATGCTGAAATCGCTCTGCCATTTCCTGGTTGCTAAAACAAGCTGTGTCATTGTACCATCTAAACCGCTGTGAAATACACACTCAATAACAAAAAAATATTGTATTTTCAGCTGTCTAATGGTAGTGTGCTAAACGGGAACCATAGAAATGGCGCCATTGGTTCGTTGGGCAAATTCTATTTAGAAAATGATTGGCTGTTTTGGGAGAAACGCCAAATGTAGCAGGTGGTAAACACCTGCTTAGATCTTATGTTCTGAGGCATCAGCTAACAGAAATTATACAATGTAATAAGCACAAAGGCTTCATAATTCATAAAGGTCATGGTAACTGACTGCCATCTCAGACGACAAGTATAAGATCTGGGACTTACCTCAGACATTATTTTCAGCGTTTATTCCAAAACACTTATTTCGCCGTAGGGATGGCTGAACGAACCCCAGTTAACTCGTTTTTTTGGAGCACAAGCTGGCGTGCTCTGAGTGACACATTTATAAAACAATTCTATGTGAATTTGTTCCGGTCGCCCAAAAAAGTGACATTGTAGCAACTATTTATTCTGAAATGTTTGACCATAGTGATGAAGGGCATAGCTCAAATTCATTACAATTTGTAAGTCACTCTGGATAAGAGCGTCTGCTAAATGATGTAAATGTTAAAAATGTAAATGTATTCATAAAAACGGATAGTATTTTAACCATATAAAATATGCATCAAAGCTGAACTGAAATCAGAAACACGTTGGGTCGTTTGACAGCTTTATTTTTCCTTACAACCGGTCAAACTGATGTCATTTGGACATTTTGCACAGAAAATAAGTATTTATTTTTTTCATATATTTTTTTGCGTTATTGAATCCCCTAAATCTAATTATAGACAAGTTGACAAAAAAAAGCCTTCCAAAATATCGGAAATTATAAGCAGAAACTAAATCAGGCAAAAAAGAATCCTACACCCCCCTGTCAAAAAATCGTTCTGCCGTCTTTGACTATAGTCTATAGCGCATGTTCTATATTTTCGGGTTGGGTGGGGCCTCAGATTTTCACATGAAGTCGGGCGGTTGCGGATGGGTTATTAGCAATTGCGGGTGTGTGCAGAAACAGCACCACACACACACACACACACACACACACACACACACACACACACACACACACACACACACACACACACACACACACACACACACACTTCTAAGGACAGGAGGAACTCGTGACTACACTTGAGGCGGTCTGCTGGCTCCGTCAATATTCTGACGGAACTAAATCAGTACGCGCGCAACTCCAGTCGGTGCAGTGACGTCATGTGGGAGTGGTCTCAGCCCCGGGAGTGGGACCGCACCTCCGAGGCTCCGCCAATCCGAGAGGAAACCGGCTTCTCTTGAACCCAGATGGCTTCTGCTGATATATAACCCTCACGTCTGGGGCTGATACAATAGTCGAAGGAAATAACTTATGGGTGTCGTCGGTTAGACAAGCTCGAGGAGAAGCATCCTTTTCTATACGTAACCAAGGCGCAAAGAAACAACGGACACTCTTATCTTTTTTGAATTGTATAAAGATCCAGACTATTTATTTGGTGAGTCATTATTCATTTTAATGTATTACGTTAAATTGGGATTTTATTCACATTTCTTGAAGCAGAAGTGACAATTACATGGGAGAACATTTAGTTTTTTATTCTGACGCAAATTAGGACTTTTATTTTAAGGGCGTATTATAAATAACGTTATTATAGACACTGTGGCTTATTGCTATTACTTCTCGAAACTAGCAATCTAGTAGAATTAAAGCAACTCGATCGATTCCACTGTTGGCACAACTAATCTTCGCGCAAAAAAATGTATCCTAAGCAAATAAGAAAACAGAGAGAAGAAGAAATAACACTAATGCTTGAAATGAAACCTTGCCAATGTGGCTTATAGCCTTTCGCTTATGTGGCATATATACTGGGGTTTGTTCGGTATAGGCTTTTCCAATCACTCCCGGGACACCGTTCATATGACCCAGGGTGAGGAGTAGCCCAAAGCCCGGCAGATGGCGATATTGAGTAGTTTCATCTTACCGTCCAAAGGGAATGCATGCAGCCGGCTATACACTTATCCCCCGTGGACCAGTTCCTTACATAAAACATTCTCCGTTCAACTACAAAGGCATCGATTTCCTCAACTCGATTTAATGGGGAGAAGGCGGGAAAAACAACCGATTGGCTGAAAGTGATATGCAACATCCGGGACTAGCATTAGCTATTCTAGCATGGTGGTGGTAAACAGTGTTTCATAAAGAAAGTATTTTACATATTTTGCCCGTTTTTTTTTCTCGCCTTCTCTCTACTAAATAGAGTTAAGGAGGAAATTGACGCCTTGGCAGCTTGTATAGCCGCCTGCATGCATTCCCTTTGGATAGTAAGATGAAATGACTCAATATCGCACATCAATATATTATAGGTGCTTCTACATCTGCATTGCTTGCTGTTTTGGGGTTTTAGGCTGGGTTTGTGACATCTGCTGATGTAAAAAGGGCTTTATAATTACAATTTGATTGATTGATTGATATGTACATATCTACTTCAATTACCTCCTACCCCTGCACATCGACTCAGTACCGCTACCCCGTGTATATAGCCAAGTTATCGTTACTCATCGTGTATTTATTATTACTTTTATTATTACGTGTTATTGCTTTTCTATTATTTCTCTATTTTCTCTCTCCTTGCATTGTTGAGAAGGACCCGTAAAATAAGCATTTCACTGTTAGTCTACACCTGTTGTTTACGAAGCATGTGACAAATAACATTTGATTTGAAACTCACGATCTATGGAAACGTTTTGGCATTTACTTGGTAAAGTAAGATACAGAAATGAAACACATCCTTCTGTGTTCTAGAAGCTATAATCTACTTCATAGTGATGCTGCAACAAACAAAAAACATTGGCTGGGCTGGGCCTTAGCATGTAGGAATGCTGTGTTTATATAGCCAGTCATTGGCTGGGCTGGGCCTTAGCATGTAGGAATGCTGTGTTTATATAGCCAGTCATTGGCTGGGCTGGGCCTTATCCTATAGGAATGCTGTGTTTATATAGCCAGTCATTGGCTGTGCTGGGCCTTAGCATGTAGGAATGCTGTGTTTATATAGCCAGTCATTGGCTGGGCTGGGCCTTAGCATGTAGGAATGCTGTGTTTATATAGCCAGTCATTGGCTGGGCTGGGCCTTATCCTATAGGAATGCTGTGTTTATATAGCCAGTCATTGGCTGGGCTGGGCCTTAGCATGTAGGAATGCTGTGTTTATATAGCCAGTCATTGGCTGGGCTGGGCCTTAGCATGTAGGAATGCTGTGTTTATATAATCAGTCATTGGCTGGGCTGGGCCTTATCCTATAGGAATGCTGTGTTTATATAGCCAGTCATTGGCTGTGCTGGGCCTTAGCATGTAGGAATGCTGTGTTTATATAGCCAGTCATTGGCTGGGCTGGGCCTTATCCTATAGGAATGCTGTGTTTATATAGCCAGTCATTGGCTGGGCAGGGCCTTATCCTATAGGAATGCTGTGTTTATATAGCCAGTCATTGGCTGGGCTGGGCCTTATCCTATAGGAATGCTGTGTTTATATAGCCAGTCATTGGCTGGGCTGGGCCTTATCCTATAGGAATGCTGTGTTTATATAGCCAGTTCTTGGCTCAACGTGGTCTCAGAGCATTTCGTATTATTCTGTACATAAATCAGAGACCCTCTATTTAGTGGAGGTTACGTTTCATACGGTAGGCTATCTATTTATTTCTGGATGTCTATCATCCTTTCCGGATGATATGTTATGAATTACAAGTCGTATGATATGTTACAAATTGTTATTCGTAAAATATATGTTACAAATTGCAATTTGTACAATATGTTACGAATTTGCTAAATGTTCAAACGGTACGAATTTGCAAAACGCATAATATGTTACGAATTCAAATTTGTTGTGGCTAATGTTAGCTAGGTGGCTAAAGCTAACGTTAGCTAGAACTAGGGGTTACGGTTAGGGGAAGCCAACACGGTAAGTACAGTTGAAGTCGGAAGTTTACGTACACCTTAGCCAAATATATTTAAACTCAGTTTTTCACAATTCTTGACATTTAATCCTAGTAAAAATTCCCTGTTTTAGATCAGTTAGGATCACCACTTTATTTTAAGAATGTGAAATGTCAGAATAATAGTAGAGAGAATTATTTTATTATTTATTTCAGCTTTTATTTCTTTCATCACATTCTCAGTGGGTCAGAAGTTTACATACACCCAATTAGTATTTGCTAGCATTGCCTTTAAATTGTCTAACTTGGGTCAAACGTTTCGGGTAGCCTTGCACAAGCTTCCCACAATAAGTTGGGTGAATTTTGGCCCATTGCTCCTGACAGAGCTGGTGTAACTGAGTCAGGTTTGTAGGCCTCCTTGCTCGCACACACTTTTTCAGTTCTGCCCACATATTTTCTATAGGATAGAGGTCAGGGCTTTGTGATGGCCACTCCAATACCTTGACTTTGTTGTCCTTAAGCCATTTTGCCTCAACTTTGGAAGTATGCTTGGGGTCATTGTCCATTTGGAAGACCAATTTGCGACCAAGCTTTAACTTCCTGACTGATATCTACATCATTTTCCTTCCTCATGATGTCATCTATTTTGTGAAGTGCACCTGTCCCTCCTGCAGCAAAGCACCCCCACAGCATGATGCTGCCACCCCCGTGCTTCACGGTTGGGATGGTGTTCTTCGGCTTGCAAGCCACCCCCTTTTTCCTCCAAACATAACGATGGTCATTATGGCCAAACAGTTCTATTTTTGTTTCATCAGACCAGAGGACATTTCTCCAAAAAGTACGATATTTGTTCCCATGTGCAGTTGCAAACCGTAGTCCGGCTTTTTAATGGCGGTTTTGGAGCTGTGGCTTCTTCCTTGCTGAGTGGCCTTTCAGGTCATGCCGATATAGGACTCGTTTTACTGTGGATATAGATACATTTGTACCTGTTTCCTCCAGCATCTTCACAAGGTCCTTTGCTGTTGTTCTGGGATTGATTTGCACTTTTTGCACCAAAGTACGTTCATCTCTAGGACACAATACGCGTCTCCTTCCTGAGCGGTATGACGGCTGCGTGGTCCCATGGTGTTTATACTTGCGTACTATTGTTTGTACAGATGAACGTGGTACCTTCAGGAATTTGGAAATTTCTCCCAAGGATGAACCAGACTTGTGGAGGTCTACAATTTTATTTCTGAGGTCTTGGCTGATTTCTTTTGATTTTCCTATGATGTCAAGCAAAGAGGCACTGAGTTTGAGGTAGGCCTTGAAATACATCCACAGGTACACCTTCAATTGACTCAAATGATGTCAATTAGCCTATCAGAAGCTTCTAAAGCCATGACATCATTTTCTGGAATTTTCCAAGCTGTTTAAAGGCACAGTCAACTTAGTGTATGTAAACTTCTGACCCACTGGAATTGTGATACAGTGAATTATAAGTGAAATAATCTGTCTGTAAACAATTGTTGGAAAAATTACTTGTGTCATGCACAAAGTAGATGTCCTAATCGACTTGCCAAAACTATTGTTTGTTAACAAGACATTTGTGGAGTGGTTGAAAAACAAGTTTTAATGACTCCAACCTAAGTGTACGTAAACTTCCGACTTCAACTGCATATACATAGCATTCACACTGATGTAGGGGCTAGGCCTACTGTAAATTACATTATGGCTGAGCATGGACATGCCAAACATTGTCAATAAGCAAGATTACATTTATTATTGATAAGCTCTACAAAGAGAAAGAATAATTCTAATCAAATTCAAAACAAAAAAACTGTAGGTGCAAAGTAGTAAGTAGTTGCTAATTAGCTAAAATGCTAAAGTTGTCCGTGATGAGATTTGAACACACAACCTTTGGCTTGCTAGACGTTCTCACTGGCTCAATGTGTTAGGCTTGGCTCAACAGATGGAGATTGATGAGGCCGCTAATTTGCCTACAAGAGGAATTCGTTCAGTGTGTAAAATGAGTACCTAGGACAGTTGCAACTGTGGGAAAATGAGGCCAATGACTACATGGCTATATGTTTGGAGATTCTTGGCAGACGCAGACCAAATGAACAGCCTTTATTGAATTAGACAAATGAGACTGAGTGAATGAGACTAGGCCTACTTGGATAGAGTTAGATACATTACAAAGCAACTGGCACTTGTTATTGGATCTGACATGGGTCTATCTGACTGAGTTAAACCTATGTGTATTACAGTGCTATTTCAGTGCTATTACAATGCTATTACAGTGCTATTTCAGTGCTATTACAATGCTATTACAATGCTATTTCAGTGCTATTTCAGTGCTATTTCAGTGCTATTTCAGTGCTATTACACTGCTATTTCAGTGCTATTTCAGTGCTATTTCAGTGCTATTTCAGTGCTATTTCAGTGCTATTTCAGTGCTATTACAGTGCTATTTCAGTGCTATTTCAGTGCTATTTCAGTGCTATTACAGTGCTATTTCAGTGCTATTTCAGTGCTATTTCAGTGCTATTTCAGTGCTATTACAGTGCTATTTCAGTGCTATTTCAGTGCATACTGTACATCCGACTACAAGAATAGGCCTATGGAGAATTTTTTAAAATCTTGATTATTTAACATTTCAAGTCAGTTCTGAGAGGGGAACAGGAATCCCAGTGTCCTAAACCGTTTCCTATATGTCTCTTAATCTCATCCCACTTGGCAAAAACTGGTTTAATCAACTTTGCTTCTACGTCATTTCAACAACAAAAATCAATTGAATCGTTGAATCAATGTGGAAAACTAATTGCAGGGGAATTTCGTATTTTTCCCCCACATAACTTGTAACCTAAATCCAATTACATGGTGACATGTTTTGTTGATTTCACGTTGAATTTGCTTTAGTTGAAAACTCAACCAAATGTAAATCAAAACTAGAGGTTGAAATGACGTCTGTGTCCAGTCTGGGTTGAAATGACGTCTGTGTCCAGTGGGGATCTGTCTGGTAAACCTTGGAAAGTTTGTAGCCAATGTCACCATGCAGCCACGGTCTGTTTCCATGCACGCTAGCCTCGTATACACTCCTCTGTCACTGATTGGCTAAAAGAGTGAAGGCAGGGTCGCTGATTGGCTAAGAGAGCGAAGGCAGGGTCGCTGATTGGCTAAGAGAGCGAAGGCAGGGTCGCTGATTGGCTAAGAGAGTGAAGGCTGGGTCGCTGATTGGCTAAGAGAGTGAAGGCAGGGTCGCTGATTGGCTAAGAGAGTGAAGGCAGGGTCGCTGATTGGCTAAGAGAGCGAAGGCAAGGCAGTATAATTGTACCTTAAATGTACTTTTCGTTCCTTTCGGAAGCTTATCCGACTTTAAGGTAAGAGCCAAGCAAAATGGAAAATATATTATTCTCTGAGCAATAAATAGACATTCATTAAATGTATGACTAGCATGTCCATTTAGTGCAGCAGGTCTAGGGTATGGGTTATGCTGTAGTAGGCCTAACCATGGATTTCGCTTTGCTTCGTTTTTAGGTTGAAAGGATACTTTGTCTCACTTGCGCTCAATTTGATAGTCCAATAAAGCTAATGGCCTTGGAAACAATGTAGCAACTAGGAAATTGCATCAGCAAGTTGTTTAAATTAATTTGCGTTACAATGTAACCTAATTTAATCTCTGTAGAATGACAGAACTAATGATGAGTGCCTAATTCTACGGAGCCCCTTAGAGGTCATGGTGGAGCCAGCCTAATCCGTTCCCTCATTATTTTTTTATCCATTCACTCTGACTTGTATGTAGGCTACCATGATGCTCCCACTTGGCCGATAACATACAGTACCAGTCAAAAATGTGGACACACCTACTCATTCAATGGTTTTTCTTTATTTGTACTATTTTCTACATTGTAGAATAATAGTGAAGACATCAAAACGATGAAATAACACATATGGAATCATGTAGTAACCAGAAAAGTGTTAAACAAATCAAAATATATATTTGAGATTCTTCAAGGTAGCCACCCGTTGCCTTGATGACAGCTTTGCACACTCTTGGCATTCTCTCAACCAGCTTCACGTGGAATGCTTTTCCAACTGTCTTGAAGGAGTTCCCACAAATGCTGAGCACTTGTTGGCTGCTTTTCCTTCACTCTGTGGTCCAATTCATCCCAAACCATCTCAATTGGGTTGAGGTCAGATGATTGTGGAGGCCAGGTCATCTGAAGCAGAACTCCATCACTCTCCTTCTTGGTCAAATAGCCCTTACACAGCCTGGAGGTGTGTTGGGTCATTGTCCTGTTGAAAACAAATGATAGTTCCACTAAGCCCAAACCAGATGGGATGGCGTATCGCTGCAGAATGCTGTGGTAGCCATGCTGGTTAAGTGTGCCTTGAATTCTAAATAAATCACTGGCAAAGCACCCCCACACCATCACACCTACTTAAATATACTTAAATCTATGGCAAGACCTGAAAATGGTTGTCTAGCATTGATCAACAACCAATTTGACAGAGCTTGAAGAATTTAAAAAAGGATAATGAGCAAATGTTGCACAATCCAGGAATGGAAAGCTCTTAGAGACTTACCCAGAATGACTCACAGCTGTAATGGCTGCCAAAGCTGCTTCTACAAAATATTGACACAGGGGTGTGAATACTTATGTACATTCGATATTTCTGTATTTCATTTTCAATCAATTTTCAATTTTTTTTTTTACTTTGACATTTTGGGGTATTGTGTACAGATGGGTGAGAGAAAAAAAATATTTAGTCCATGTTTAATTCAGGCTGAAACACAACAACATGTGGAATAAGTCAAGGGGTGTGAACACTTTCTGAAGGCGCCGTAGGTAGCAGACTGAATCACACTGTGGCTTCATCCCAAATGGCACCCTATTCCCTGATAAGGCTCTGGTCAAAAGTAGTGCACTAGATAGGGAATAGGGTGCCATTCTCTGGTCTAAAGTAGTGCACTAGATAGGGAATAGCAGGGTGCCATTTGGGACAAAGACTGTGGCTTAACTAAATTATGCCACGACTGCTGAGCAAGCACAGCGCTCGCTCTCTCATTCCAATCCTGTTAGAGGTCACTTTTTTTTTTCACGTCTCTTTTCTCGGAATCGTGTGAGTTCCTGGGCATGTCCAGTGTTGGTTTTGGCACGGCAAACTCACAGTACTTAGTACAGTGTGTCTCTGTCATGAGACACCGGTACTGCTGCTGTGTAATCGGCACTTGGCCGTCCAAGGATGACAACATTCGAGGCCTCCTGTCCTGGGCCTGCAAATCAGCGCAAGCGAAAGCTTGATGGTGCAATGTATCTGATTGATGATCCAATATGTCAATGTTTTAATTGTATCTGTGGCTAGCAAATAAATGCATTATTATAGGTAATGTATTTCCGAACCATAAGTTTGAGTCTTTGACAACAAAAGCATTCTACCTATTTGTAAAGTATTCAGGTGAGTGGGGTCCTTACACTGTCCTCTTCCTCCTCCTTTAGGTGACTGTGAAGATGCCTGTTATCAGAACACTCAGCAAGGTGGCTAAGCACGCCCTCCTGAGCTCAGGATGTGGATGTCAGCCAATCACAGTGGCCGTACGGACCATCAGCTTCTCGCCCCGCCAGGTCACCTCGGACGCCAGCTTCCACTCCGTGTCCTTCTCCGAGACAGACCATCCCAAGGTGCTCATCACAGGTAAGACCAATCAATGAATCACTCAGTTAAGAGTTCCAGAGAGATCACCTGGGGGAAGAAACTAAACGCAATAGTATCTCTTATCAATGATCAGCTCTAACGACTGTCAAGCTAGCTGTATTCTGTGGAGACGAACCTCTCAATAACACAATCTATCTCTGAAGAAGCTTTGTCTAACTGAACATTAACAAGGATTCTCAAGCAACAGACAGCATAGCTCTATTTGTGGGAAGCCAACCTTAATTACACAACCTCACAACCTAACACAATAGGACCTCTATCTATGGTTTATCTAAGCAAAGAAGCTTTGTCTAACTAAACCTAAACAAGACTCCCAAGCAACAGATAGCTGTATTTATGAAGAGGTTGGTTTGTTGTGTGAAGGGAACATCACAGTGTTTTACAACAGGACCAGAACAGAACAGCTATAGGCATGAAACCGATATATAGCTTCTCTACGCCTGATGGAACCTATTCTCCACGGCAACCCTGTCGTCATGCTGCTGATCTGTAACGATAACGTCTCTGATGTCCTCTAATAATAATATGTTTTAACCTCTCTCTCTCTCTCTCTCTCTCTCCCTCTCCCTCTCTCTCTCTCTCTCTCTCTCTCTCTCTCTCTCTCCTCTCTCTCTCTCTCTCTCTCTCTCTCTCTCTCTCTCTCTCTCTCTCTCTCTCTCTCTCTCTCTCTCTCTCTCTCTCTCTCTCTCTCTCTCTCTCTCTCTCTCTCTCCCTCTCCCTCTCCCTCTCCCTCTCCCTCTCCCTCTCCCTCTCTCTCTCTCTCTCCCTCCCCCTCTCTCCCTCTCTCTCTCAGGTGGCCTTGGACAGTTGGGGGTAGGGCTGGCTAAAAGGTTGAGGTAAGACCACTACAGTGTCCTGTAACAGAGTATACTTGCCTTTCTACAGCGGTTGATGTTTAACAGTATATACATTCATTTAGGATCATATTTGGATGCTTATTATTAGTACCTAATCTAGGTCCCACTTAAAACAAACTACAACTTCAAAATACTTTATATAGCATACATAAAGGCTTCATAGCACTGTGGTAACCCAGTAATCGTAGCCTTTACGAGGGAATGTTTTAGTCAAGTTTCCTCTTCTTCTTCTTGTGTTTAAATGTAACTTCCTGTTTCATAGGAAGCGGTTTGGAAACAACAATGTAATCCTGTCAGATATCAGGAAGCCTCCAAGCCATGTTTTCCACAGCGGTGAGTGATACACAACATGTCAACACAATATACCCTCTCAGACCTGCTACACACAACATGTCAACACAATATACCCTCTCAGACCTGCTACACACAACATGTCAACACAATATACCCTCTCAGACCTGCTACACACAACATGTCAACACAGTATACCCTCTCAGACCTGCTACACACAACATGTCAACACAATATACCCTCTCAGACCTCTGCTACACACAACATGTCAACACAATATACCCTCTCAGACCTGCTACACACAACATGTCAACACAATATACCCTCTCAGACCTCTGCTACACACAACATGTCAACACAATATACCCTCTCAGACCTCTGCTACACACAACATGTCAACACAATACACCCTCTCAGACCTGCTACACACAACATGTCAACACAATATACCCTCTCAGACCTGCTACACACAACATGTCAACACAATATACCCTCTCAGACCTCTGCTACACACAACATGTCAACACAATATACCCTCTCAGACCTCTGCTACACACAACATGTCAACACAATACACCCTCTCAGACCTGCTACACACAACATGTCAACACAATATACCCTCTCAGACCTGCTACACACAACATGTCAACACAATATACCCTCTCAGACATTAATACACAGGGCCGTATGTTTCAAGGGTCTCAGAGTAGGAGTGCTGATTCAGGATCAGTTTAGCCTTTTAGATCACAGTGAATAACTAAGACTACATATAATGAATCAGACTACATGGACATGGAGGGACCTGATCCTGGATCAGCACACTTAAACCCTTAGAGGATTACTCCATGAGGTGAGACTACAGGCACACAATGGCAGTGTGTTGAAGTAGGATGGTGGAGCCGCCTGGTTTACTGCTGAGCTACTGAAGTAGACTGGGGTATCTATCTACCGATTTGGCTGTATTTGCATCACACTGGGTTGACGTCAGACTAGGTTGTTCTAGGTTGTTCATTCACCAGACTATGTAAATATTCTGTTGGCGTGTTGATCAACTCACAAGCCAGCGGCTAAATTACGTCATTACTAGGGCTGTTGCGGGTGACCGTATTACCGCCACACCGGCGGTCACGAGTCATGAAGGCGGTCAAATTCCACGTGACCATTTAGTCAATAACTAGGCTTCTCCAAGCTCTGATGCTGCTGATGGTCATTAGTAGCCTACCAAACTTGCTAACTGCCTGGTACTCAGCACTCTATTGTCCTTCTAATCACTCTGACATCAATGCAAATGTCTTCGAAAGTCTAATCAAACACTATATGAGAGCCCATGAGCTCATGTTGCGCAACATTTCTATAGGCTATGCAATAGTGTGAGAAAACAGAGTGATGGCCTCTATTAAAAAGAGGAGGATCCCATCAGCTTTCTATAGGCTAGACCTACTATATTTATTTCTCAACATTCCTAATATTAAGCAAATATTAAGCACATGGCTTCTCTTTACAACAGGAGTATAGCCAACTGGCTGGCATGAAAATGAACCACAGGAAAAGCATCCTCCATTCGTTGTTTAAGTGCATAGATGGCATGTATTTTTTCCCCCTGCCCCTGTTTCGATACAGGTGCATGATAATGGTCCATTCTAAATCAAAACAAATTTCACACATATATTATTTAGTAAATGTAAAGATTAAATCAAGAATAGTCTGATGGGTGACAATGTTAGCCTATCACTTCTGAATGATATATTATCACTTGTGAATAATGACCAGCATAAGTCAAGAAACAATGTCTTTTTTTGTGACTTTTTCTAAATCATAGTGGCACACCTCATGTAGCCTAGCCCATAGGCCTATATGTTTTAATAAGGTTTGTATCACAACTAAAGTGGCCAAATAACTGCTTAAAATTAAGCACATTAATCCGCTTTACAACGGGGTGTAGAGCCTAACTGGCATACATAGACACCGCGTGAGTTTCAAGTTTGGGGAAGATCATTTTCACCATAAAAAATGCACCTTTATAATAAAAGCATTACATGCATACTTGCATTTGCGGTGACTTTTGATAATGGTGTTTTCAGCTAATGGAACATTTGCGCTTATAGCTGTCACGTCTCCTCCCGTTGCTCCCCTCCGGTGCTCTGATTCGCCACCTCGGCAACACCGGAATGGAAACCCAACGCACCCTAATCACTTCCAGCGCACCTGCACCTCATCATCTCATCACCACCCCTATATAGCCCTGGACTGTTCAGTGTAGTGTAGTGTAGTGTAGTGTAGTGTAGTGTAGTGTAGTGTAGTGTAGTGTAGTGTAGTGTAGTGTAGTGTAGTGTAGTGTAGTGTAGTGTAGTGTAGTGTAGTGTAGTGTAGTGTAGTGTAGTGTAGTGTAGTGTAGTGTAGTGTAGTGTTGTGTGTGATTGTTAGTGTCATGTCGTGTACTCGCTCTTTGTTGTTCTCTTGCTCAGTGTTAAGTAAACCTTTACATTGTTGATTCCTGCATTTGCATCCTGCCTCTTCGTATCCTCAGTACTCGTCACAATAGCTTACTACCATTTGCGCATTGCTTCACTTATATTGTGAAGAAATAGCCTAATAGTTTATCAACATTTTAAGCTAAACGTTCTGATCTGTTGCATCAGCCTCATTGCATAAAAAAAGGTTTTTTGATGCTAGTGGTTGTATTAATTTGAGATCTTTCACATCCCACAACTGTCCCTGACTATGTTTGGAATATTTATTTCTCGCACAGAATAGAATAGGTCGACTGTTGTACTATGGGGGATAGTAGATTGACATAGGCTAGTGCTTTTGCTGTTCGTTAGGCCTACTCATCTTGTTGGCTGACGAAAAGTAAATGTGGACAGTTCTTCCAATATCTTCAATATGCACCTCGGAATTGGATAAGGACGCACGCAGTTGCGTCCCCGATGTGTCTGTCTTCACTTGTAGCCTGTGAGAAAGACCCGATCACGTGATGTAGCGTGCAGAACTTAGGGAGAGGGGCACAAAGGCATAGATGTTTTTTTGTTTTTTTATGACCACACAAATGCCGCCGTGAAATTCTAGGATTTATCAAGTGCTTGTCAAATTGACAAGTCGCATCATGCAGCCTTACAATGTATTAAAAATCAAAACATATAGCCCAACGTTTGTAGAACAACTACATTTATAACTCTAAATTAAGCATATAGGAGGACCTATTTCTTTGTTAACCTCTACGGGATCGGTGTCCCGTATACGGGACGGTTGAGCTAACGTGCGCTAATGTGATTAGCATTACTGTTGTAAGTAACAGCAAACCTTCAAGGACATAGACATGTCTTATATTGGCAGAAAGCTTACATTCTTGTTAATCTAACTGCACTGTCCAATTTACAGTAGCTATTACAGTGACAAAATACCATGCTATTGTTTGAGGAGAGTGCACAACAACAAAAAACATATCATGGCAACTGGTTTGATACATTCACCTCTGAAGGTAAATAATGTACTTACATTCAGTAATCTTGCTCTGATTTGTCATCCTAAGGGTCCCAGAGATAAAAATGTATCATAGTTTTGTTTGATATAATCAATTTTTATATTCAAATGTGGGAACTGGGTTCTACACTTTGAACCCCTGCTGTCTCTGGCTCCACACCCACCCCGCCCGGCCATCTAGATGTGTGAAAGTTAGTGTATAAGCTAATGATCCATCATGTATGACATTCTTGGGAGTGTGTAAACTTACATTATGTATTACCATATCATTTTTGTATGTTCTCTATAGCTATGTACTTGAAAATGTATCAATTGACCAATTCGGCACATTTGGGCAGACTTGATACAAAATAGTCCAGTATTGCAATGCTTCACTGGATCAATCTAAAAACTTTGCACACACACTGCTGTCATCTAGTGGCCAAAATCTAAATTGCACCTAAACTGCAATATTATATTGTGGCCTTTCTCTTGCATTTCAAAGAGGATGGAACAATTTTTTTTGTTGAAAATTCTTGTCTGCTAAATGAACTAGTGCAGCCCACAGCCATATGGCATAGCCAGATCAGGACCTAACATGAGGACAATTCAGAGGATGCTATTCTGTTATTCTGAAATAGACTACATTTTCTTCATATCAAGTTTCTTTAGACCTGTCTAAAATAAATAATGGATTTATTGTGAAGGTGTAGGCTATATTACATGGATTTATTAGACTTTTTAAAATGTAGATGTTCCAAAGGTCTGCATCAGTGGCTTGTAGGCTATGTGTGGAAGCCAGGAGATGCTAAATATGTTTATGTTAATTAACGGTCAATTACCGTGAGACCGGCAGTTATTTGCTTGACAATCACCGGCTGACTAAATTTCGGGACCGCCACAGCCCTAGTTGTTACAACCAGGAAGGAAGCCTTAACCTGATTCCCGTTTGGCTAACATTACATTTATTAATTCATTCATTCAGGAGAATGTAAACTTGTCCATAATTTGCTTTAAAATGTCTGAAAGTTTAATAGAAAAAACATCTGGAGGGTCCGTAGTTAAAATAGGGAATGATTTGGTTAGTTGTGATATTGATCCTTGTGAAAAGCTTCTTGCACAGAAGGTCATCAGGAAGTTCATGTGTTTTGAACAGTTCAAATCAAATCAAATCAAATTTTATTTGTCACATACACATGTTTAGCAGATGTTATAGCGGTGTAACGAAATGCTTGTGCTTCTAGCTCCAGCAGTGCAGTAATATCTAACAAGTAATATCTAACAATTTCACAACATATACCCTATACACACAAAACTAGTAAGGAATGGGATTTAAGAACATATACATATATGGACAAGCAATGACAGAGCGGCATGGACTAAGATACAGTAGAATATTATAGAATAGAATGCAGTATATACACATGAGATGAGTAGTGCAAGATATGTAAACATTATTAAAGTGACTAGTGTTCCATTTCTTAAAGTGGCCAGTGATTTCAATAGGCAGCAGCAGCCTCTAATGTGCTAGTGATGGCTGTTTAACAGTCTGATGGCCTTGAGATAGAAGCTGTTTTTCATTCTCTCGTTCCCAGCTTTGAGGCACCTGTACTGACCTCGCCTTCTGGATGATAGCGGGGGTGAACAGGCAGTGGCTCGGGTGGTTGATATCCTTGATGATCTTTTTGGCCTTCCTGTGACGTCGGGTGCTGTATGTGTCTTGGAGGGCGGGTAGTTGGAGGTCACTGTCCAATAGGCTTGGGCGATATACCGTTTATACCGAATACAGTTGCCCCCTATTTCGAAATACCGACAGTATGAATTTCAATACCGTTAAAATTGTATATATATATTTTTTTTTTGGGGGGGGGGTGTTGGGGGCTGTGTGATACTCCACTGCTTATAACTAACTATAAGTTAAGTATAACTATAAAAAATGTAAGATGTGTCAAATATATGACATCCAGCTCATGGTTCCAGCGATGCGTTTGGTTTGCTAACTTGCTAGCTACAGTAAGTGGCTAGATGTCAAGATCCAGCTTATTGGTTACAGCAGAGACAATCAATCCCCTCCTTAATCAAGATCCCTGTTGCCTAAATTGTTTTGTGCGTAAAAAAAAAAATATTATTTGATTTTTTATAGCACAGGTAATACTGTATATCCCAGTATGGTACAGAAACAGTATGACGGTATGAACATCTGGATAAACCCTACTGTGATTGGCTGGTCAATAACCTGTAATGAACTGTCTACTACAATGCCTGATGAATGGTGATTGGCTGGTCAAAACTGTGTACTACAATGCCTGATGAATGGTGATTGGCTGGTCAAAATTGTCTACTACAACGCCTGATGAATGGTGATTGGCTGGTCAAAACTGTGTACTACAATGCCTGATGAATGGTGATTGGCTGGTCAAAACTGTGTACTACAATGCCTGATGAATGGTGATTGGCTGGTCAAAACTGTGTACTACAACGCTTGATGAATGGTTAGTCAATAACCTGTAATGAACTGTCTGCTACAATCACTGATGCAGGGCCAGCTAATACTAAGTCTATAGGAATTGTCCAGGGCACTGTTTAACCAACCGTTATCAAGAGTACTATTAGTGATTCTCATCCAAAATCCAGAAGACATTACAATTATACTAGGAGCTTTTACATTTACATTTCAGTCATTTAGCAGACGCTCTTATCCAGAGCAACTTACAGTTAGTGAGTGCATAGATTATTTGTTTATACTGGCCCCCTGTGGGAATCGAACCCACAACCCTGGCGTTGCAAACGCCATGCTCTACCAACTGAGCTACATCCCTGCCGGTCGTTCCCTCCCCTACCCTGGATGACTTGTGCGCCGCCCCATGGGTCTCCCGGTCGCGGCCGGCTACGACAGAGCCTGGATTTGAACCAGGATCTCTAGTGGCACAGCTAGCACTGCGATGCAGTGCCTTAGACCACTGCGCCACTCAGGGAGACTCTCTTTTAGTGAGAACATTTGTTTTATATTGATGTTTATTATTTCTATGGTGCCTCCTGTTTCTCCTCAGGACCCTTCATCTACTCGGACATCCTGGACTATAAGAACCTGCGTGAGATCGTGGTGAACAACCGTATCACCTGGTTGGTCCATTACAGCGCCCTGCTCAGTGCCGTGGGAGAGGCCAACGTAGCTCTGGCACGCGACGTCAACATCACTGGTGAGCAATGGAGAAACCACCATCTTGGCTCAGCCTAGATCCTTGCCACGCCACAGTTTCCTTGTAACTTCCATCCCAGGCTTAACCTAGATACACCAACACAGCACAGTTTCCTGCTAGTCAAGCCTGGGAGGTGCCCAGAGAGAGTAACTGTGAACTTCCTGTTCCTCAGGGCTCCACAACATCCTGGACATTGCAGCGGAGCACGGCCTGCGTCTGTTCGTCCCCAGCACCATCGGAGCCTTCGGACCCACCTCGCCCCGGAACCCGACCCCTGACCTCTGTGTCCAGAGACCCAGGACCATCTACGGAGTGTCCAAGGTCCACGCAGAGCTCATGGGAGAGGTGAGATAAAAACGCAATACAGAATACAGAAGAAATTACCAATCAGCATTCAGCCTCAAGCCATTCTACCTTATTCCAGAACCAGAATCACCTTTATTTCCCAACAACATTTACATGTACCAGGAATTTGACCTGGTGAATTTGACCTGGTGAATTTGACCTGGTGAATTTGACCCCTTCAGTCATTTGAAATCATTGGTCGTTAATGTCCCTATAAGTGAAACATCTAACCCTTATTGCCTGTCTTCCCTCCAACAGTACTACCACCACCGCTACGGCCTTGACTTCCGCTGTCTCCGCTACCCAGGCATCATCTCTGCCGACTCACAGCCTGGCGGAGGAACGACAGGTGAGTTAGAGAGACACACACCTGTCCTCCCTCCCACACACACGCCATAGCGGAACACCAGACTCCTCACTGTCGTAACTCTATTTGAGTACAGCCTCCTGACTTCAACGTGCCGTTGACTTCAACGTGCCCTCCATTTGGCAAATCTGTCCATAACTCTATCCTCCTGATTCCTGCTTATAAGCAAAAACTAAAGCAGGAAGCACCAGTGACTTGGTTAATAAAAAAGTGCTCAGATGACGCAGATGCTAAGCTACAGGACTGTTTTGCTAGCACAGACTGGAACATGTTCCGGGATTCTTCAGATAACATTGAGGAGTACACCACATCAGTCACTGGCTTCATCAATAAGTGCATTGATGATGTCGTCCCCACAGTGCCCGTACGTACATACCCCAACCAGAAGCCATGGATTACAGGAAACATCCGCACTGAGCTAAAGGGTAGAGCTGCCGCTTTCAAGGAGCGGGACTCTAACCCGGACACTTATAAGAAATCCCGCTATGCCCTCCGACGAACCATCAAACAGGCAAAGAGTCAATACAGGACTAAGATTGAATCGTACTACACCGGCTCTGACGCTCGTCGGATGTGGCAGGGCTTGAAAACTATTACAGACTACAAAGGGAAGCACAGCCGCGAGCTGCCCAGTGACACAAGCATACCAGACGAGCTAAACCACTTCTATGCTCGCTTCGAGGCAAGCAACACTGAAGCATGCATGAGAGCACCAGCTGTTCCGGATGACTATGTGATCACGCTCTCCGTAGCCGATGTGAGTAAGACTTTTAAGCAGGTCAACATTCACAAGGCCACAGGGCCAGACGGATTACCAGGACGTGTACTCCGAGCATGTGCTGACCAACTGGCAAGTGTCTTCACTGACATTTTCAACATGTCCCTGACTGAGTCTGTAATACCAACATGTTTCAACACTCAGACATCATTTACAGATAGCCAGGGGCACACTCCAACACTCAGACATCATTTACAGATAGCCAGAGGCACACTCCAACACTCAGACATCATTTACAGATAGCCAGGGGCACACTCCAACACTCAGACATCATTTACAGATAGCCAGGGGCACACTCCAACACTCAGACATCATTTACAGATAGCCAGGGGCACACTCCAACACTCAGACATCATTTACAGATAGCCAGGGGCACACTCCAACACTCAGACATCATTTACAGATAGCCAGGGGCACACTCCAACACTCAGACATCATTTACAGATAGCCAGGGGCACACTCCAACACTCAGACATCATTTACAGATAGCCAGGGGCACACTCCAACACTCAGACATCATTTACAGATAGCCAGGGTCACACTCCAACACTCAGACATCATTTACAGATAGCCAGGGGCACACTCCAACACTCAGACATCATTTACAGATAGCCAGGGGCACACTCCAACACACAGACATCATTTACAGATAGCCAGGGGCACACTCCAACACTCAGACATCATTTACAAATGAAGCGTTTGTGTTTAGTGAGTCAGATGCAGTAGGGATGACCAGGGATGTTCTCTTGATAAGTGTGTGAATTGGACCATTTTCCTGTCAAAATGTAACGAGTACTTTTGGGTGTCAGGGAAAATGTATGGAGTAAAAAGTACATTATTTTATTTAGGAATGTAGTGAAGTAAAAGTAAAAGTTGGCCAAAATATAAATAGTAAAGTAAAGTACAGATACCCAAAAACACTACTTAAGTAGTACTTTAAAGTATTTTTACTTAAGTACTTTACACCACTGCTTATAGGAACACTTATTTCATTCCATGCATCAACCAGCTACAGTGGGGGAAAAAAGTATTTAGTCAGCCACCAATTGTGCAAGTTCTCCCACTTAAAAAGATGAGAGAGGCCTGTAATTTTCATCATAGGTACACGTCAACTATGACAGACAAATTGAGATTATTTTTTCCAGAAAATCACATTGTAGGATTTTTTATGAATTTATTTGCAAATTATGGTGGAAAATAAGTATTTGGTCACCTACAAACAAGCAAGATTTCTGGCTCTCACAGACCTGTAACTTCTTCTTTAAGAGGCTCCTCTGTCCTCCACTCGTTACCTGTATTAATGGCACCTGTTTGAACTTGTTATCAGTATAAAAGACACCTGTCCACAACCTCAAACAGTCACACTCCAAACTCCACTATGGCCAAGACCAAAGAGCTGTCAAAGGACACCAGAAACAAAATCGTAGACCTGCACCAGGCTGGGAAGACTGAATCTGCAATAGGTAAGCAGCTTGGTTTGAAGAAATCAACTGTGGGAGCAATTATTAGGAAATGGAAGACATACAAGACCACTGATAATCTCCCTCGATCTGGGGCTCCACGCAAGATCTCATCCCGTGGGGTCAAAATGATCACAAGAACGGTGAGCAAAAATCCCAGAACCACACGGGGGGACCTAGTGAATGACCTGCAGAGAGCTGGGACCAAAGTAACAAAGCCTACCATCAGTAACACACTACGCCGCCAGGGACTCAAAACCTGCAGTGCCAGACGTGTCCCCCTGCTTAAGCCAGTACATGTCAGTACGTGGTCCTCTGTAGCTCAACTGGTAGAGCACGGCGCTTGTAATGCCGAAGTAGTGGGTTCGATCCCCGGGACCACCCATACACAAAAAAAAAAATGTATGCACGCATGACTGTAAGTCGCTTTGGATAAAAGCGTCTGCTAAATGGCATATTATTATTATTATATTATTATGTCCAGGCCCGTCTGAAGTTAGCTAGAGTGCATTTGGATGATCCAGAAGAGGATTGGGAGAATGTCATATGGTCAAATGAAACCAAAATAGAACTTTTTGGTAAAAACTCAACTCGTCGTGTTTGGAGGACAAAGAATGCTGAGTTGCATCCAAAGAACACCATACCTACTGTGAAGCATGGGGGTGGAAACATCATGCTTTGGGGCTGTTTTTCTGCAACGGGACCAGGACGACTGATCCGTGTAAAGGAAAGAATGAATGGGGCCATGTATCGTGAGATTTTGAGTGAAAACCTCCTTCCATCAGCAAGGGCACTGAAGATGAAACGTGGCTGGGTCTTTCAGCATGACAATGATCCCAAACACACCGCCCGGACAACGAAGGAGTGGCTTCGTAAGAAGCATTTCAAGGTCCTGGAGTGGCCTAGCCAGTCTCCAGATCTCAACCCCATAGAAAATCTTTGGAGGGAGTTGAAAGTCCGTGTTGCCCAGCGACATCCCCAAAACATCACTGCTCTAGAGGAGATCTGCATGGAGGAATGGGCCAAAATACCAGCAACAGTGTGTGAAAACCTTGTGAAGACTTACAGAAAACGTTTGACCGATGTCATTGCCAACAAAGGGTATATAACAAAGTATTGAGAAACTTTTGTTATTGACCAAATACTTATTTTCCACCATAATTTGCAAATAAATTCATTAAAAATCCTACAATGTGATTTTCTGGACTTTTTCTTCTCATTTTGTCTGTCATAGTTGACGTGTACCTATGATGAAAATTACAGGCCTCTCATCTTTTTAAGTGGGAGAACTTGCTCAATTGGTGGCTGACTAAATACTTTTTTTCCCCACTGTATGTGGAGCTGGCTCTCGCTGCGCAACAGATGATCTTATTCTGCTCAAACTCTGAATGTCAGGGCTCTTATGAAGTGTTCAATTAGATTTTTCGATTGCATTAACATTGTCACAAGACACAGTGATTAGAGGGAAAACAGAGAGCTGAGTACCAGGCCATTTGCGATTGGCCGTTAGCAAGTTTGGTAGGCTACCAATGACCATCAGAGGCATCAGAGCGCCGTTTTGGAGAAGCCTAGTTACCGTGGAATTTAACTCGTGACCGCCGGTGTTGTGGTAATATGGTCACGGCAACAGCCCTATCTCAGTTTGCATAAATAGATCGAAAGTCATCAATCACTATGATCAAACCAAACCTATCTAAACCTCTCCTCCCCTCCTCCCTTACTCCAGACTACGCAGTAGCCATATTCCATGATGCCGTCAAGACGGGGAAGTTTGAGTGCAACCTGAAGCCAGACACGCGGCTTCCCATGATGTACATCGACGACTGTCTGCGTGCCACCGTGGAGATGATGGAAGCGCCCACAGACACCCTCTCCATGAGGACCTACAACATCAACGCCATGAGCTTTACCCCTGAAGAGCTGGCTCACGAGGTCCAGAAACAGCTGCCGGACCTGGAGGTCACCTACGACATCGACCAAGTCAGACAGGCCATCGGTAAGAGCATTTGATTGATCCTTGTTTTATACTGGTTGGGTGAAATTTCAGAAGTCCTGAAAACCCAGTCGGAGGATTCCCTTCCTGCCCATTCTCTTCTGATTCTGGCAATCATCCAACCGGGATTTCTGGGAAAGCTGGGAATTCTGGGAAGGTTACCCTAATACTGGTGTGTGATACCCGTTGAGATCAAAGATCGATGATCGAGGTAAACCTGTCTGAATGCGCCACTGAAGGCTCTTTTCGAGATTCTCTTGAACTTCCAAGCATTTATATTTGAGTTGAATGTAGAAACTAACAACAAAAGTCTCACGTGACAATTTGACTAACTCTTTTACAGCCTTTCGTTTAAGAAGACATTATAATACATTTGTCATAGTATGAAAATGAAAAATGTATGCACTCACTAACTGTAATTCGCTCTGGATAAGAGCGTCTGCTAAATGACTCTTACCCAGAGCGACTTACAGTTAGTGCATTCTTAAGGTAGCTAAGTGAGACAGACAACCACATATAGCTATCAGCAAAGTCCGTGCTAGTAAGAAAATACAAAAGCCATTGTCATTGTGAACCAACAGAACGGAGCGTTGACGACGTCTCCTCTTCTCTTCCTTCCCCTTTACAGCCGACAGCTGGCCGATGAACTTTGAGGACTCTAACGCGCGGAACGACTGGGGCTGGAAACACGACTATGACCTCCCGGAGCTCGTCCAGACCATGCTCAACTACATCGGCTCGGACTCGCGCGTCGCACAGGCCAACTGAGGGGCCAGCGGCGGCGTGGTGCTTGAGTGGCGTTGTTGTTTCTTTGTACTGTTGTTATAGAGGACGGAGACACGTGGTTTCTCTCTCTCTCTCTCTCTCTCTCTCTCCTCTCTGTGTCATTTGGAAGGGCTGTCTGTCTGTCTCTGTCTGTCTGTCTCTGTCTGTGTGGCAGATCAAGCTATTACAATGTGACGGTTGGTCGCGCGAGAAATAGCGGGCCGACTCCCCTCCTCCGGAATGAGGGGTTAGAAGACGGGGTCTTGTTTAGATGGAACTTCTCGGAGAGGTTCTCTTTATGGTCGACTTGCATGGCTATGAACTGTTCACCGTATCGTACCATTGTGACATTTTCAAGGCAAACAAAACAAAGAACGTAGCATTGGTCAACCTTAAGCGCTTGAACCCTTCCTCTCTCTGCGGAGAGCTAATGTAAAGGGTTACCTCTATGTAAAGCTAATGTAAAGGGTTACCTCTATGTAAAGCTAATGTAAAGGGGTTAACGATTCTATCATTCTTTTGCCAAGAGCTGAGAATTCAGGTAAATGTACGGCCATAATCACATTAAGTTAAAGTTTTAGATTAAGAGCTTCACTGGTATAAACATTGTAATTTGATGCACTTTAAAGCAAGAGAGGACGATTGAAACCCTTTTAAAAATCATTGAACAGTTTTTAACTCTGTTTTGTGTGTGTTTAACATCGAGTACCAGCTCACATTTTTCTATAACTTTATTTTACGTTATTTTAGCTGTTTTATTCCACTTATTTTGCATTCTTCTATTTATTCTGTCTGCTGGTGATTAACTGAGTGGGAATCAGGTGATAACTGAGTGGGAATCAGGTGATAACTGAGTGGGAATCAGGTGATTAACTGAGTGGGAATCAGGTGATTAACTGAGTGGGAATCACGTTGAGTCAATGTGCTTCTTGCACTTCTTGTATGTAAAGCGTGAATGAATGGTCCACAGCTCCTCTGGAGCGCTTGGGTGCGTCTCAAATGACACCCTATTCCCTAGATAGTGTCACCCTATTCCCTAGATAGTGTTACCCTATTCCCTAGATAGTGTTACCCTATTCCCTAGATAGTGTCACCCTATTCCCTAGATAGTGTTACCCTATTCCCTAGATAGTGTTACCCTATTCCCTAGATAGTGTTACCCTATTCCCTAGATAGTGTCACCCTATTCCCTAGATAGTGTCACCCTATTCCCTAGATAGTGTCACCCTATTCCCTAGATAGTTTCACCCTATTCCCTAGATAGTGTTACCCTATTCCCTAGATAGTGTCACCCTATTCCCTAGATAGTTTCACCCTATTCCCTAGATAGTGTCACCCTATTCCCTAGATAGTGTTACCCTATTCCCTAGATAGTGTCACCCTATTCCCTAGATAGTGTTACCCTATTCCCTAGATATTCCCTATACACTATATAGGGAATAGGGTGCCATTTGGGATGCACTCATTTGACTGGTTAAATATGGACTGTTTCCGTTAGTTCGTAATTGACCTGTCAGGGATGCCAATTTTCACCCACTCAATCTGTTCCTCAAAGGGGTGAAGGAAGTCCAAGGAGCTGTGGATATGATATTAAAAAAAGGAAATGGGTTGTGGTGTTTTTCTTTTCAGATGCTATTGTTGTAAATTAATTCAATGCTTTCTGTGTGAAAGTCGGAAACAAATGTGTGTTCTTTCAATTACAAAAATCTGCTTTGTCACCAAAGTGTCTCTTTCTGTATCCTTTTAATATTTTCGTTTATTTGTCAGGGGCCATTGTACAACACGCCATTTGCGCCAGATTTAGCTAGATTAGCTCATTTTCATCTGTAGTCCCTGGGCAGAAAACAATCAACATTAAAACATCAATACAATCCTACAGTATAACACTATTTTCCTCCTCACTGTTACAAAGTAAACAATCTAATTCTCTAATTTTCCTCTGTTTCTATCAAACTCTTTCTACTTTCTAATTTATTTCCGTACTAGTAAAGCCAGAGGAAAATAATTGAAACTTCTCTCACACTACTAGTATTCATAAGGTGTTGTTTAGAATGCGTTCAGTACTAAACTTCCTCTTGGCCGCCGCACCTCGGGCCTTGAGGTTTGATGCATATTAAAATGTCTGTGAATTCATTACATCACTAGGCATTTATTTGATTAAAATTTGACTGACAATTTGGTTAGCCACTAAGACTTTGGTAGCTACTGTGGTGAACCTGAGGCGTAAGGAGGTGGTTGGGTTGAACCAGTGTGATATTCTGTGAGATACGTTGAGCCGTGCACTCTGGCCAACAGTCATGACATCAACCTGTCTGAGCCAAGGGATGTTAAGCTGTTCAAGGTGTTAACGGTGTCCTGTAAAACACTAAAGGGCAGGAACATCCTGTAATCAAAACACACAATGACACGTGGCCGACTTTCACTGCACTATTACCACTGAAAATACACTGCCTCAGATGGAATGGAATGCATTCTAGAACACCTTAACAGAACTTACACTGAACCAAAAAATATATAAACGCAACACGCAACAATTTCAAAGATTTTACTGAGTTACAGTTCATATAAGGAAATCAGTCGTTTGAAAATAAATTAATTAAACCCTAATCTATGGATTTCACATGACTGGGAATACAGATATACATCTGTTGGTCACAGATAAAAAAGACAGTGGATGCGCCATAGGATTAGGAATTAGAATACTAGAATGGACATAGGGTCAGCCATGTTGGTCAGGGAGTTGGTCAACCATGGTTTGCCAGTGCTGTGATAAGATAGCAGGGGCACAACTTTCACTGGGGATGAAGGGGACATGTCGTCCCCAATACACACAAAACTAGTAAGGAATGAACTTTAAGAATATATACATATATGGACAAGCAATGACAGATAGACCAGCTGCAAAGTCAACATTTTGTAAATAGTGTAAAAAATTCAGGAAAACTAAAAGGTTAGGTTACGGTTAGCAGTGTGGATAAGGATAGGGTTAAGGTTTGGGTTAGGTTTAAAATCCGATTGTATGACTTTGTGGCTTTGCCAGCTAGTGACCACTCTGCAGAGCTGCCTCTAGAACAAGACTCAAAACACTAACCCTGCACGTAGTGCAATACTTTTGACCAGGTCCCTATGGGAACTATGGGTGCTATTTGGGACACACCCCTCAGTCTCTATCAGCCTATCAATGAACCGTGGCACAAACATCAGGTGGCATGTCGAGGCTGTCTGGGTGTCTCGTGTGAACTAAAGCGAATAGTTACACAAACAAAACTGGCCAAGAAGTTAGATAACGTTTAATATCTGTTCTTACAGTATGGAGGATTTTAAGGTTGGCTTTTTTTCCCCCCATCAATTCTCAGAAGCAGATTAATATAAGGCCCCTCATATAACCTTCCTAGGGTATGTGGAGTTACATAAGACTCTGGCTGGTTGGGCCACTGTGACAAACGCAAACCGTCACCACCTGACATGTGGTAGAGCCAGAGTCCCAAACGGCACCCTATTCCCTATATAGTGCACTACTTTAGACCAGAGAATGGCACCCTATTCCCTATATAGTGCACTACTTTAGACCAGAGAATGGCACCCTATTCCCTATATAGTGCACTACTTTAGACCAGAGAATGGCACCCTATTCCCTATATAGTGCACTGCTTTAGACCAGAGAATGGCACCCTATTCCCTATATAGTGCACTACTTTAGACCAGAGAATGGCACCCTATTCCCTATATAGTGCACTACTTTAGACCAGAGAATGGCACCCTATTCCCTATATAGTGCACTGCTTTAGACCAGAGAACGGCACCCTATTCCCTATATAGTGCACTACTTTAGACCAGAGAATGGCACCCTATTCCCTACATAGTGCACTACTTTAGACCAGAGAATGGCACCCTATTCCCTATATAGTGCACTACTTTAGACCAGAGAATGGCACCCTATTCCCTATATAGTGCACTACTTTAGACCAGAGAATGGCACCCTATTCCCTATATAGTGCACTACTTTAGACCAGAGAATGGCACCCTATTCCCTATATAGTGCACTACTTTAGAC